>NW_026870508.1:900000-1159562 GCF_963576545.1 Limanda limanda
TTACAGAGAGATTATCTAAGTGAATGAAGTTGCTGATGAAATGAAACGACTTCTATAACAAATGTTCACTGTTGTTAACACTTTAAAAGTTTGTATTAGATATACGTGATGAAGTGTCTGCTTAACCTCTGATATTAAAATGTTGAAGCCACAGTTCATGTGATTGAACCGTTTATTTGTTTATCACAAGTACTGAGGACATTGTACATGGACCTTTTCCTTATAAATCAAACAGGACACTTTGGTGAATTAAGGTTTTCAGTCATCAAATGTTGTCTTTCTGACCCTGAAATCGAGGTGTTTGTTAGTGAGGTGGAGGTGGAGAACCATATGGGACAGCAGTGATGTCAGTAATAAAGAAAATACACTGGTCCTCTGCCGCTGCTGTGGATAACAGAATGTGTGAGATCAGAAATCGCTGAACCCTCGCTTCCTCCTCGTCCGCAGTCACACATCGAGCAGAACCCCGCACCAGTGTCACGGCAGTATTTATTTATTTAGAGCATCGGATCGATTCCCTCACATCAGTGGATCCTCACCTACTCTGGGATATAATTTGGAAAGTTTCTTCATTTCATGAAAGTAATCTCCTGTGCGCTCTGTGCACTGTGCGCCTGATGGCACAGTCCCGTTCACTGCAGGGATTCGATGATACACGCACAGTGTTATAAGATATAATTAATAAAACCTATTAATGACTCGGCGACGCTCAGAGACAGAGGAAGACGGAGCGGGTCTAACAGCCGAGTGTTGGTGTCTGCTGCTTCTGCTTCAGAGGAGAGGAGCGGAAAAAGGATTGATATCAACACACTGAGGTCACAACACTTCATGTCGGACATGGTGACACGTGCTGAGAGACTGACACGGGGAGCACAGAGAAAAGAGACTATAATGATTGCATTTGAAAGAAAGGTGTCTCCACAGGAGGTCGACTTTGGATTCGTGAAATATAGAATTCGGGAGTTCGTACCACACCGGGCTGGAACATCACCAACAGATGTTACGACACGTTACACGGATCCGTTCTGACCGGCAGTCTGACTGGCAGCAGTGCGCGTCACGCCGGGTTCACGCCCGCTCTCATGTAACTCAGTGGCGCTGTTCACTTCGGCTGTGATCGCGCTCAGCACCGATGCTTTCCGCGTCAGGTCTTTTCTCTTCGGGTTGTCGCCAGATGCGGAAGCGTCGCGTAACTCTGTGACGCACAGCAGCCGGGCTGTTCACATGAGACTTTGCATTGCTCCGCGCCCGTCAGCCCGTGATTCTGCTTTCTCCGCGGGTTGTATATACTCCGTTCAATGTAGGGGTTCGGGGTAAATGATGATGGTCTTCATAGCACCCTCCCCCCCCCCTCTCTTTCTCTGTCTGTCTGCTTGTGTGCTTGTAGTGGGGGGGCGGAGGACACATTTAATCAAAAGTTAACCACGGGGACATTCTGGGACCGATCCCATCACTGTCGCTTCCATCATCGCTTTGCTCGCATGTTCCCAAAGGAGCTGATGTCCTGCGCGGATGCAACTTCCGTCCGTCCGCTCGCTTTATTCTATCCGTAGACCGGCGGCGAGGACATCTCGTAAAACCCACAGCGCGAGTGTGACGCGGACTGTTACAGTGTAACTTCCGCACTGTAAACAATTGTCATGTGATTTACTTGTCTGTTTATTATTGTTTTAAATGAAATTCAACATAATCTCAAATACTGTACAATGTAATTTAATGTAATAGCAGCATGATGACAGTCAGTTCCTGAAAATTAAAATCCTCTTTAACAAAACCTTGCTTCCCTGTGTTGATGTGATATTGTGAACAACGTATACTGAATGATTACAGTTAATGAAATGCAGCAACTGAAATACTTGCTGATTTTCTTGATAGAAACAAAGTTGTCTATTACAGATGTAGATTTCAGAACATGACAGTTATCAGTCTGTTCATTACATGTGATAAAAAATGCAATCACACAGCACATGTCACCATGTCCGACATGAAGTGTTGTGACCTCAGTGTGTTGATATCAATCCTCTTTCCGCTCCTCTCCTCTGAAGCAGAAGCATCAGACACCAACACTCGGCTGTTAGACCCGCTCCGTCTTCCTCTGTCTCTGAGCGTCGCTCTCCAGAGCCGCGGACACGCGCTGGTTCGCTCCGACTGAACATTACGCAGAACCAATGCGGATTGAACAGTTTACTTTCGAGAGGCGTCTCTCCAGACACGCCCCCTTTGTGCATCCGACTCTCCAGACACACGCCCCTGCGATCTGATTTGCCCAATGTGAGTCGAAGGAGGGCCTTATACAAATCCCGAACATTACGAGTATAAATGGTTGCACTCTGCAGTTTTATCTGCACAGGACATCAGCTCCAGATCAGTGAAAATCTTAGCGTGAGAACAGAACCTGCAGCCGGCTCTGCTGCGGACAAAACTCTGGAAAATGGACAAGACTCTGTTCACTTTACTGCTCATTGCCCGACTTGTGTCTGGTGGGTTTATTAATCCATGTTCACACTGACACCACATCTGTCCTGAGAGGCATCAGCTCTGTGTGATGTGAACAGGACTAAATGTGTTCTGTGTTTTCTCAGGTGGATCTCATCCCACATGTTCGAGTCTGTCAGTAACGGTGGAAGAAGGTGAAGACGTGAGTCTTTGGTGTGGACTTGTTGTTCCCTCGGTCAACTTGAGGAATTACACGGTGGAAGTTACAAGAACTGACCCCAGGCAGTTCGTCCTCCTGTATCGAGACAGAAGAGTCCTCCTTGATGTCCAGATGGAGCAGTACAGACACAGAACCACACTGGACCTCAGAGGCCTGATCAGTGGAAACGTCTCAGTGCAGATCTCCTCTGTGAAGATGTCTGACAGAGGAGATTACACATGTTTGATCCCCAGACTGAAACCCAGGTGCATCATCACCCTGCATGTTGGTAAGGATCCTGAACTCATGCCTGTACGGCACAGTGGACAAACGGCAGATTGTGAGTGAACGTGTGATGTGAGAAAGTGCTCAACCTGTTTGTATCTCATGTGAAACAGTGGAACAGAGGAACCACGTCAGTGCTGCGCCTCGTCTGGAGAACAACTCTACTTCCAACCAGCCGGGGAAAGGTATCTGACTTATTATCCACTAGAAAACTGGAGTCGTGCCTTTTATTCACTTTCCACTTCATCCTCTGTTCTTCTGTGTTTGAGTCCAGAGCAGTAAACCACAGAGGAACTTGCAGAATGAGTCACTGTCATGTTGGTGAAAAGAAGATTCATCTCCTCTCTGTTTGCCTTCACTCCTGCAGGTGCTGTTGCAGCCATTGTTGTTGCTGTGGTCCTCTGTGTTCTTCTTCCTCTTGGTGCTCTCCTGTTGGTGGACTTCATCAGACTGAGAAGTGGAAGAAACAGTAAGTGACCATTTCTGCTCTGTAGCATTTCACTTTCAGTGCATTTACTCCAGTTTAGATGGAGCTTTTAACAAGTGTCTCAAAACCACTTTCAGGTCTCACAGGGAATTGTGTGACGAGATGCAGAGGACAACAGGGCCAAGATCCCTTCACTGGTTACCATGTTGCAACCGGATCGGGTCCAGTCTACATCCAGGACCTAGTCCAACCGGATGAAAGGAGAGGGACAGGCCCCTGTGAGCTGCGAGCAGAGACGTCCCCTCACTTGGAGCATTACAGAGAGATTATCTAAGTGAATGAAGTTGATGATGAAATGAAACGACTTCTATAACAAATGTTCACTGCTGTTAACACTTTAAAAGTTTGTATTAGATATACGTGATGAAGTGTCTGCTTAACCTCTGATATTAAAATGTTGAAGCCACAGTTCATGTGATTGAACCGTTTATTTGTTTATCACAAGTACTGAGGACATTGTACATGGACCTTTTCCTTATAAATCAAACAGGACACTTTGGTGGATTAAGGTTTTCAGTCATCAAATGTTATCTTTCTGACCCTGAAATCGAGGTGTTTGTTAGTGAGGTGGAGGTGGAGAACCATATGGGACAGCAGTGATGTCAGTAATAAAGAAAATACACTGGTCCTCTGCCGCTGCTGTGGATAACAGAATGTGTGAGATCAGAAATCGCTGAACCCTCGCTTCCTCCTCGTCCGCAGTCACACATCGAGCAGAACCCCGCATCAGTGTCACGGCAGTATTTATTTATTTAGAGCATCGGATCGATTCCCTCACATCAGTGGATCCTCACCTACTCTGGGATATAATTTGGAAAGTTTCTTCATTTCATGAAAGTAATCTCCTGTGCGCTCTGTGCACTGTGCGCCTGATGGCACAGTCCCGTTCACTGCAGGGATTCGATGATACACGCACAGTGTTATAAGATATAATTAATAAAACCTATTAATGACTCGGCGACGCTCAGAGACAGAGGAAGACGGAGCGGGTCTAACAGCCGAGTGTTGGTGTCTGCTGCTTCTGCTTCAGAGGAGAGGAGCGGAAAAAGGATTGATATCAACACACTGAGGTCACAACACTTCATGTCGGACATGGTGACACGTGCTGAGAGACTGACACGGGGAGCACAGAGAAAAGAGACTATAATGATTGCATTTGAAAGAAAGGTGTCTCCACAGGAGGTCCACTTTGGATTCGTGAAATATAGAATTCGGGAGTTCGTACCACACCGGGCTGGAACATCACCAACAGATGTTACGACACGTTACACGGATCCGTTCTGACCGGCAGTCTGACTGGCAGCAGTGCGCGTCACGCCGGGTTCACGCCCGCTCTCATGTAACTCAGTGGCGCTGTTCACTTCGGCTGTGATCGCGCTCAGCACCGATGCTTTCCGCGTCAGGTCTTTTCTCTTCGGGTTGTCGCCAGATGCGGAAGCGTCGCGTAACTCTGTGACGCACAGCAGCCGGGCTGTTCACATGAGACTTTGCATTGCTCCGCGCCCGTCAGCCCGTGATTCTGCTTTCTCCGCGGGTTGTATATACTCCGTTCAATGTAGGGGTTCGGGGTAAATGATGATGGTCTTCATAGCACCCTCCCCCCCCCCTCTCTTTCTCTGTCTGTCTGCTTGTGTGCTTGTAGTGGGGGGGCGGAGGACACATTTAATCAAAAGTTAACCACGGGGACATTCTGGGACCGATCCCATCACTGTCGCTTCCATCATCGCTTTGCTCGCATGTTCCCAAAGGAGCTGATGTCCTGCGCGGATGCAACTTCCGTCCGTCCGCTCGCTTTATTCTATCCGTAGACCGGCGGCGAGGACATCTCGTAAAACCCACAGCGCGAGTGTGACGCGGACTGTTACAGTGTAACTTCCGCACTGTAAACAATTGTCATGTGATTTACTTGTCTGTTTATTATTGTTTTAAATGAAATTCAACATAATCTCAAATACTGTACAATGTAATTTAATGTAATAGCAGCATGATGACAGTCAGTTCCTGAAAATTAAAATCCTCTTTAACAAAACCTTGCTTCCCTGTGTTGATGTGATATTGTGAACAACGTATACTGAATGATTACAGTTAATGAAATGCAGCAACTGAAATACTTGCTGATTCTCTTGATAGAAACAAAGTTGTCTATTACAGATGTAGATTTCAGAACATGACAGTTATCAGTCTGTTCATTACATGTGATAAAAAATGCAATCACACAGCACATGTCACCATGTCCGACATGAAGTGTTGTGACCTCAGTGTGTTGATATCAATCCTCTTTCCGCTCCTCTCCTCTGAAGCAGAAGCATCAGACACCAACACTCGGCTGTTAGACCCGCTCCGTCTTCCTCTGTCTCTGAGCGTCGCTCTCCAGAGCCGCGGACACGCGCTGGTTCGCTCCGACTGAACATTACGCAGAACCAATGCGGATTGAACAGTTTACTTTCGAGAGGCGTCTCTCCAGACACGCCCCCTTTGTGCATCCGACTCTCCAGACACACGCCCCTGCGATCTGATTTGCCCAATGTGAGTCGAAGGAGGGCCTTATACAAATCCCGAACATTACGAGTATAAATGGTTGCACTCTGCAGTTTTATCTGCACAGGACATCAGCTCCAGATCAGTGAAAATCTTAGCGTGAGAACAGAACCTGCAGCCGGCTCTGCTGCGGACAAAACTCTGGAAAATGGACAAGACTCTGTTCACTTTACTGCTCATTGCCCGACTTGTGTCTGGTGGGTTTATTAATCCATGTTCACACTGACACCACATCTGTCCTGAGAGGCATCAGCTCTGTGTGATGTGAACAGGACTAAATGTGTTCTGTGTTTTCTCAGGTGGATCTCATCCCACATGTTCGAGTCTGTCAGTAACGGTGGAAGAAGGTGAAGACGTGAGTCTTTGGTGTGGACTTGTTGTTCCCTCGGTCAACTTGAGGAATTACACGGTGGAAGTTACAAGAACTGACCCCAGGCAGTTCGTCCTCCTGTATCGAGACAGAAGAGTCCTCCTTGATGTCCAGATGGAGCAGTACAGACACAGAACCACACTGGACCTCAGAGGCCTGATCAGTGGAAACGTCTCAGTGCAGATCTCCTCTGTGAAGATGTCTGACAGAGGAGATTACACATGTTTGATCCCCAGACTGAAACCCAGGTGCATCATCACCCTGCATGTTGGTAAGGATCCTGAACTCATGCCTGTACGGCACAGTGGACAAACGGCAGATTGTGAGTGAACGTGTGATGTGAGAAAGTGCTCAACCTGTTTGTATCTCATGTGAAACAGTGGAACAGAGGAACCACGTCAGTGCTGCGCCTAGTCTGGAGAACAACTCTACTTCCAACCAGCCGGGGAAAGGTATCTGACTTATTATCCACTAGAAAACTGGAGTCGTGCCTTTTATTCACTTTCCACTTCATCCTCTGTTCTTCTGTGTTTGAGTCCAGAGCAGTAAACCACAGAGGAACTTGCAGAATGAGTCACTGTCATGTTGGTGAAAAGAAGATTCATCTCCTCTCTGTTTGCCTTCACTCCTGCAGGTGCTGTTGCAGCCATTGTTGTTGCTGTGGTCCTCTGTGTTCTTCTTCCTCTTGGTGCTCTCCTGTTGGTGGACTTCATCAGACTGAGAAGTGGAAGAAACAGTAAGTGACCATTTCTGCTCTGTAGCATTTCACTTTCAGTGCATTTACTCCAGTTTAGATGGAGCTTTTAACAAGTGTCTCAAAACCACTTTCAGGTCTCACAGGGAATTGTGTGACGAGATGCAGAGGACAACAGGACCAAGATCCCTTCACTGGTTACCATGTTGCAACCGGATCGGGTCCAGTCTACATCCAGGACCTAGTCCAACCGGATGAAAGGAGAGGGACAGGCCCCTGTGAGCTGCGAGCAGAGACGTCCCCTCACTTGGAGCATTACAGAGAGATTATCTAAGTGAATGAAGTTGCTGATGAAATGAAACGACTTCTATAACAAATGTTCACTGTTGTTAACACTTTAAAAGTTTGTATTAGATATACGTGATGAAGTGTCTGCTTAACCTCTGATATTAAAATGTTGAAGCCACAGTTCATGTGATTGAACCGTTTATTTGTTTATCACAAGTACTGAGGACATTGTACATGGACCTTTTCCTTATAAATCAAACAGGACACTTTGGTGAATTAAGGTTTTCAGTCATCAAATGTTGTCTTTCTGACCCTGAAATCGAGGTGTTTGTTAGTGAGGTGGAGGTGGAGAACCATATGGGACAGCAGTGATGTCAGTAATAAAGAAAATACACTGGTCCTCTGCCGCTGCTGTGGATAACAGAATGTGTGAGATCAGAAATCGCTGAACCCTCGCTTCCTCCTCGTCCGCAGTCACACATCGAGCAGAACCCCGCACCAGTGTCACGGCAGTATTTATTTATTTAGAGCATCGGATCGATTCCCTCACATCAGTGGATCCTCACCTACTCTGGGATATAATTTGGAAAGTTTCTTCATTTCATGAAAGTAATCTCCTGTGCGCTCTGTGCACTGTGCGCCTGATGGCACAGTCCCGTTCACTGCAGGGATTCGATGATACACGCACAGTGTTATAAGATATAATTAATAAAACCTATTAATGACTCTGCGACGCTCAGAGACAGAGAAGACGGAGCGGGTCTAACAGCCGATTTTTGGTGTCTGCTGCTTCTGCTTCAGAGGAGAGGAGCGGAAAGAGGATTGATATCAACACACTGAGGTCACAACACTTCATGTCGGACATGGTGACACGTGCTGAGAGACTGACACGGGGAGCACAGAGAAAAGAGACTATAATGATTGCATTTGAAAGAAAGGTGTCTCCACAGGAGGTCGACTTTGGATTCGTGAAATATAGTATTCGGGAGTTCGTACCACACCGGGCTGGAACATCACCAACAGATGTTACGACACGTTACACGGATCCGTTCTGACCGGCAGTCTGACTGGCAGCAGTGCGCGTCACGCCAGGTTCACGCCCGCTCTCATGTAACTCAGTGGCGCTGTTCACTTCGGCTGTGATCGCGCTCAGCACCGATGCTTTCCGCGTCAGGTCTTTTCTCTTCGGGTTGTCGCCAGATGCGGAAGCGTCGCGTAACTCTGTGACGCACAGCAGCCGGGCTGTTCACATGAGACTTTGCATTGCTCCGCGCCCGTCAGCCCGTGATTCTGCTTTCTCCGCGGGTTGTATATGCTCCGTTCAATGTAGGGGTTCGGGGTAAATGATGATGGTCTTCATAGCACCCCCCCCCTCTCTTTCTCTGTCTGTCTGCTTGTGTGCTTGTAGTGGGGGGGCGGAGGACACATTTAATCATGTGAGGGGGAAAACTCGGGGAAATTGAAACTCCAGAAGTACAGCAGGGAACGCTTAAATACGGGACACATATTTGATAATTTATTTATAATATGTCATTGATATCGTTTAAATTAATTTCCCAGTGTGTTTTCCCGAGCGATGCGCAGCCCCGAGCGAACCTGGTCGCCTCCTTTCCGCTCCCATGTTACTCAGATCAGATGTGATGTTCACATCGTCGCGGTGCGCCGTTTGTCGCAGAGGGTTCCAACACAGTTGAACACTTTACTTTTGATATTTGTCGGTCCACCGCTGAATTGTGCGAGTCACCGGTCTGTCACGTTTGAGTTTCTGCCTCTAGGAAGGTGGGCAAAACTGAAGTGATCTGATTTGCCGAATGTGGGTCGAGGGAGGGCCTTATACAAATCCCGGTGATTGTAAATCCCAAACATTATGAGGATAAAAGGTTGCACTCGCTTCCTCCTCGTCCGCAGTATTTATTTATTTAGAGCATCGGATCGATTCCCTCACATCAGTGGATCCTCACCTCCTCTGGGATATTAATTGCAAAGTTTCTTCATTTCTTGGAAGTGAACTCCTGTGCGCTCTGTGCACTGTGCGCCTGATGGCACAGCCCCTGAAGCAGAAGCAACAGACACCAACACTCGGCTGTTAGACCCGCTCCGTCTTCCTCTGTCTCTGAGCGTCGCTCTCCAGAGCCGCGGACACGCGCTGGTTCGCTCCGACCGAACATTACGCAGAACCAATGCGGTTTGAACAGTTTACTTTCGAGAGGCGTCTCTCCAGACACGCCCCTTTGTGCATCCGGCTCTCCAGACACGCCCCTTTGTGCATCGGCTCTCAGAATCGTTATCCAGCGATTGGATCCGGCGGGCAATTAGCAAAATGGGAGGTGTAAATCCCGATCATGACACGCTCCCTCTACGACTATAAAGGCTGCACTCTGCAGTCTGTCAGTGCAGGACATCAGCTCCTGTGGGGACACGCGAGCAAAGCGATGATGGAAGCGACACTGATGGGATCGGTCCCAGAATGTCCCCGTGGTTAACTCTTTAGCTTCAGGGGAGACAAACAGCAAAACAGCAAACACAAACCACCTGAAGGGAGCACCCTGAACTGACCTATACTGAAGTTAAAGGAACCAAAAGACATGTTCCTAACCTGACTCCTCATCCAGAAACAGAAGAAAACATGGGTTCAACTCAAATGATACCCACCCCCCAAACCGGGCTGGGACATCAACAACAGATCTCAAGACACTTTACAAGGAACAGTTCTGACTGGCAGTCTGACTTTTTGTAACGTGATGATTTTCACGGAGACTTGGCTCGATCCCGGACTCCGCCATGGTTCCCGAGGGGGTCTCCCTTCAGCGCCAGGACCGGACAACAAACTCGGGGAAGAGCAAGGGAAGAGGTGTCTGCTGCATGGAGAACAATGTGTGGCGCTCAGATGTGGAGATTATTTCTTCGGGATGTTCTCCGGACCTGGAGCAGCTCGTGAACAGATGCCGACCTTATTTCATCCCGAGGGAGTTTACATCTGTCGTAATAACAGTGATGCACATTCCGCCACATGCCGACATCAGGCACTGGACGAGCTGCATGCAGTTATCGACAGGACCGAGACATCCCGGCCCGAGGCTGCGTGTATGTTGGCCGGTGATTTTAACAACGACAAGATGAGGAAAGTCCTGCAGACATCAGCTGTCCTACGCGGGGTGCGAACACACTCGACCATGTTCACACTCCCTTCGGGGATGCGTATAAGGGTTGCTATGAAGACCATCATCACCATTGAATGAAGCAAACAGCATCCAGCGGAGGAAGCAGAATCACTGGCCGACCGGCGCGGAGAAATGCGCGTTCGGTGTGTACACAGCGATCATTGCTGCCGGTCAGAACTGTTCCTTGTAAAGTGTCTTAAGATCTGTTGTTGATGTCCCAGCCCGGTTTGGGGGGTGGGTATCATTTGAGTTGAACCCATGTTTTCTCCTGTTTCTGGATGAGGAGTGAGTTTAGGAACATGTCTTTTGGTTCCTTTCACTTCAGTATAGATAAGTTCAGGTTGCTCCCTTCAGGTGGTTTGTGTTTGCTGTTTTGATGTTCGCCCCCCTGAAGCTAAAGAGTTAACCACGGGGACATTCTGGGACCGATCCCATCAGTGTCGCTTCCATCATCGCTTTGCTCGCATGTTCCCAAAGGAGCTGATGTCCTGCGCGGATGCAACTTCCGTCCGTCCGCTCGCTTTATTCTATCCGTAGACCGGCGGCGAGGACATCGCTTAAAACCCACAGCGCGAGTGTGACGCGGACTGTTACAGTGTAACTTCCGCACTGTAAACAATTGTCATGTGATTTACTTGTCTGTTTATTATTGTTTTAAATGAAATTCAACATAATCTCAAATACTGTACAATGTAATTTAATGTAATAGCAGCATGATGACAGTCAGTTCCTGAAAATTAAAATCCTCTTTAACAAAACCTTGCTTCCCTGTGTTGATGTGATATTGTGAACAACGTATACTGAATGATTACAGTTAATGAAATGCAGCAACTGAAATACTTGCTGATTTTCTTGATAGAAACAAAGTTGTCTATTACAGATGTAGATTTCAGAACATGACTTTTATCAGTCTGTTCATTACATGTGATAAAAAATGCAATCACACAGCACATGTCACCATGTCCGACATGAAGTGTTGTGACCTCAGTGTGTTGATATCAATCCTCTTTCCGCTCCTCTCCTCTGAAGCAGAAGCAGCAGACACCAACACTCGGCTGTTAGACCCGCTCCGTCTTCCTCTGTCTCTGAGCGTCGCTCTCCAGAGCCGCGGACACGCGCTGGTTCGCTCCGACTGAACATTACGCAGAACCAATGCGGATTGAACTGTTTACTTTCGAGAGGCGTCTTTCCAGACACGCCCCCTTTGTGCATCCGACTCTCCAGACACACACCCCTGCGATCTGATTTGCCCAATGTGAGTCGAGGGAGGGCCTTATACAAATCCCGAACATTACGAGTATAAATGGTTGCACTCTGCAGTTTTATCTGCACAGGACATCAGCTCCAGATCAGTGAAAATCTTAGCGTGAGAACAGGACCTGCAGCCGGCTCTGCTGCGGACAAAACTCTGGAAAATGGACAAGACTCTGTTCACTTTACTGCTCATTGCCCGACTTGTGTCTGGTGGGTTTATTAATCCATGTTCACACTGACACCACATCTGTCCTGAGAGGCATCAGCTCTGTGTGATGTGAACAGGACTAAATGTGTTCTGTGTTTTCTCAGGTGGATCTCATCCCACATGTTCGAGTCTGTCAGTAACGGTGGAAGAAGGTGAAGACGTGAGTCTTTGGTGTGGACTTGTTGTTCCCTCGGTCAACTTGAGGAATTACACGGTGGAAGTTACAAGAACTGACCCCAGGCAGTTCGTCCTCCTGTATCGAGACAGAAGAGTCCTCCTTGATGTCCAGATGGAGCAGTACAGACACAGAACCACACTGGACCTCAGAGGCCTGATCAGTGGAAACGTCTCAGTGCAGATCTCCTCTGTGAAGATGTCTGACAGAGGAGATTACACATGTTTGATCCCCAGACTGAAACCCAGGTGCATCATCACCCTGCATGTTGGTAAGGATCCTGAACTCATGCCTGTACGGCACAGTGGACAAACGGCAGATTGTGAGTGAACGTGTGATGTGAGAAAGTGCTCAACCTTTTTGTATCTCATGTGAAACAGTGGAACAGAGGAACCACGTCAGTGCTGCGCCTAGTCTGGAGAAAAACTCTACTTCCAACCAGCCGGGGAAAGGTATCTGACTTATTATCCACTAGAAAACTGGAGTCGTACCTTTAACCACTTTCCACTTCATCCTCTGTTCTTCTGTGTTTGAGTCCAGAGCAGTATACCACAGAGGAACTTGCAGAATGAGTCACTGTCATGTTGGTGAAAAGAAGATTCATCTCCTCTCTGTTTGCCTTCACTCCTGCAGGTGCTGTTGCAGCCATTGTTGTTGCTGTGGTCCTCTGTGTTCTTCTTCCTCTTGGTGCTCTCCTGTTGGTGGACTTCATCAGACTGAGAAGTGGAAGAAACAGTAAGTGACCATTTCTGCTCTGTAGCATTTCACTTTCAGTGCATTTACTCCAGTTTAGATGGAGCTTTTAACAAGTGTCTCAAAACCACTTTCAGGTCTCACAGGGAATTGTGTGACGAGATGCAGAGGACAACAGGACCAAGATCCCTTCACTGGTTACCATGTTGCAACCGGATCGGATCCAGTCTACATCCAGGACCTAGTCCAACCGGATGAAAGGAGAGGGACAGGCCCCTGTGAGCTGCGAGCAGAGACGTCCCCTCACTTGGAGCATTACAGAGAGATTATCTAAGTGAATGAAGTTGATGATGAAATGAAACGACTTCTATAACAAATGTTCACTGCTGTTAACACTTTAAAAGTTTGTATTAGATATACGTGATGAAGTGTCTGCTTAACCTCTGATATTAAAATGTTGAAGCCACAGTTCATGTAATTGAACCGTTTATTTGTTTATCACAAGTACTGAGGACATTGTACATGGACCTTTTCCTTATAAATCAAACAGGACACTTTGGTGGATTAAGGTTTTCAGTCATCAAATGTTATCTTTCTGACCCTGAAATCGAGGTGTTTGTTAGTGAGGTGGAGGTGGAGAACCATATGGGACAGCAGTGATGTCAGTAATAAAGAAAATACACTGGTCCTCTGCCGATGCTGTGGATAACAGAATGTGTGAGATCAGAAATCGCTGAACCCTCGCTTCCTCCTCGTCCGCAGTCACACATCGAGCAGAACCCCGCACCAGTGTCACGGCAGTATTTATTTATTTAGAGCATCGGATCGATTCCCTCACATCAGTGGATCCTCACCTACTCTGGGATATAATTTGGAAAGTTTCTTCATTTCATGAAAGTAATCTCCTGTGCGCTCTGTGCACTGTGCGCCTGATGGCACAGTCCCGTTCACTGCAGGGATTCGATGATACACGCACAGTGTTATAAGATATAATTAATAAAACCTATTAATGACTCGGCGACGCTCAGAGACAGAGAAGACGGAGCGGGTCTAACAGCCGAGTGTTGGTGTCTGCTGCTTCTGCTTCAGAGGAGAGGAGCGGAAAGAGGATTGATATCAACACACTGAGGTCACAACACTTCATGTCGGACATGGTGACACGTGCTGAGAGACTGACACGGGGAGCACAGAGAAAAGAGACTATAATGATTGCATTTGAAAGAAAGGTGTCTCCACAGGAGGTCGACTTTGGATTCGTGAAATATAGTATTCGGGAGTTCGTACCACACCGGGCTGGAACATCACCAACAGATGTTACGACACGTTACACGGATCCGTTCTGACCGGCAGTCTGACTGGCAGCAGTGCGCGTCACGCCGGGTTCACGCCCGCTCTCATGTAACTCAGTGGCGCTGTTCACTTCGGCTGTGATCGCGCTCAGCACCGATGCTTTCCGCGTCAGGTCTTTTCTCTTCGGGTTGTCGCCAGATGCGGAAGCGTCGCGTAACTCTGTGACGCACAGCAGCCGGGCTGTTCACATGAGACTTTGCATTGCTCCGCGCCCGTCAGCCCGTGATTCTGCTTTCTCCGCGGGTTGTATATGCTCCGTTCAATGTAGGGGTTCGGGGTAAATGATGATGGTCTTCATAGCACCCCCCCCCCTCTCTTTCTCTGTCTGTCTGCTTGTGTGCTTGTAGTGGGGGGGCGGAGGACACATTTAATCATGTGAGGGGGAAAACTCGGGGAAATTGAAACTCCAGAAGAACAGCAGGGAACGCTTAAATACGGGACACATATTTGATAATTTATTTATAATATGTCATTGATATCGTTTAAATTAATTTCCCAGTGTGTTTTCCCGAGCGATGCGCAGCCCCGAGCGAACCTGGTCGCCTCCTTTCCGCTCCCATGTTACTCAGATCAGATGTGATGTTCACATCGTCGCGGTGCGCCGCCTGTCGCAGAGGGTTCCAACACAGTTGAACACTTTACTTTTGATATTTGTCGGTCCACCGCTGAATGGTGCGAGTCACCGGTCTGTCACGTTTGAGTTTCTGCCTCTAGGAAGGTGGGCAAAGCTGAAGTGATCTGATTTGCCGAATGTGGGTCGAGGGAGGGCCTTATACAAATCCCGGTGATTGTAAATCCCAAACATTATGAGGATAAAAGGTTGCACTCGCTTCCTCCTCGTCCGCAGTATTTATTTATTTAGAGCATCGGATCGATTCCCTCACATCAGTGGATCCTCACCTCCTCTGGGATATTAATTGCAAAGTTTCTTCATTTCTTGGAAGTGAACTCCTGTGCGCTCTGTGCACTGTGCGCCTGATGGCACAGCCCCTGAAGCATAAGCAACAGACACCAACACTCGGCTGTTAGACCCGCTCCGTCTTCCTCTGTCTCTGAGCGTCGCTCTCCAGAGCCGCGGACACGCGCTGGTTCGCTCCGACCGAACATTACGCAGAACCAATGCGGTTTGAACAGTTTACTTTCGAGAGGCGTCTCTCCAGACACGCCCCTTTGTGCATCCGGCTCTCCAGACACGCCCCTTTGTGCATCGGTTCTCAGAATCGTTATCCAGCGATTGGATCCGGCGGGCAATTAGCAAAATGGGAGGTGTAAATCCCGATCATGACACGCTCCCTCTACGACTATAAAGGCTGCACTCTGCAGTCTGTCAGTGCAGGACATCAGCTCCTGTGGGGACACGCGAGCAAAGCGATGATGGAAGCGACACTGATGGGATCGGTCCCAGAATGTCCCCGTGGTTAACTCTTTAGCTTCAGGGGAGACGAACAGCAAAACAGCAAACACAAACCACCTGAAGGGAGCAACCTGAACTGACCTATACTGAAGTTACAGGAACCAAAAGACATGTTCCTAACCTGACTCCTCATCCAGAAACAGAAGAAAACATGGGTTCAACTCAAATGATACCCACCCCCCAAACCGGGCTGGGACATCAACAACAGATCTCAAGACACTTTACAAGGAACAGTTCTGACTGGCAGTCTGACTTTTTGTAACGTGATGATTTTCACGGAGACTTGGCTCGATCCCGGACTCCGCCATGGTTCCCGAGGGGGTCTCCCTTCAGCGCCAGGACCGGACAACAAACTCGGGGAAGAGCAAGGGAAGAGGTGTCTGCTGCATGGAGAACAATGTGTGGCGCTCAGATGTGGAGATTATTTCTTCGGGATGTTCTCCGGACCTGGAGCAGCTCGTGAACAGATGCCGACCTTATTTCATCCCGAGGGAGTTTACATCTGTCGTAATAACAGCGGTGCACATTCCGCCACATGCCGACATCAGGCCCTGGACGAGCTGCATGCAGTTATCGACAGGACCGAGACATCCCGGCCCGAGGCTGCGTGTATGGTGGCCGGTGATTTTAACAACGCCAAGATGAGGAAAGTCCTGCAGACATCAGCTGTCCTACGCGGGGTGCGAACACACTCGACCATGTTCACACTCCCTTCGGGGATGCGTATAAGGGTTGCTATGAAGACCATCATCACCATTGAATGAAGCAAACAGCATCCAGCGGAGGAAGCAGAATCACTGGCCGACCGGCGCGGAGAAATGCGCGTTCGGTGTCTACACAGCAATCATTGCTGCCGGTCAGAACTGTTCCTTGTAAAGTGTCTTAAGATCTGTTGTTGATGTCCCAGCCCGGTTTGGGGGGTGGGTATCATTTGAGTTGAACCCATGTTTTCTCCTGTTTCTGGATGAGGAGTGAGTTTAGGAACATGTCTTTTGGTTCCTTTCACTTCAGTATAGATAAGTTCAGGTTGCTCCCTTCAGGTGGTTTGTGTTTGCTGTTTTGATGTTCGCCCCCCTGAAGCTAAAGAGTTAACCACGTGGACATTCTGGAACCGATCCCATCAGTGTCGCTTCCATCATCGCTTTGCTCGCATGTCCCCAAAGGAGCTGATGTCCTGCGCAGATGCAGCTTCCGTCCGTCCGCTCGCTTTATTCTATCCGTAGACCGGCGGCGAGGACATCGCGTAAAACCCACAGCGCGAGTGTGACGTGGACTGTTACAGTGTAACTTCCGCACTGTAAACAATTGTCATGTGATTTACTTGTCTGTTTATTATTGTTTTAAATGAAATTCAACATAATCTCAAATACTGTACAATGTAATTTAATGTAATAGCAGCATGATGACAGTCAGTTCCTGAAAATTAAAATCCTCTTTAACAAAACCTAGCTTCCCTGTGTTGATGTGATATTGTGAACAACGTATACTGAATGATTACAGTTAATGAAATGCAGCAACTGAAATACTTGCTGATTTTCTTGATAGAAACAAAGTTGTCTATTACAGATGTAGATTTCAGAACATGACAGTTATCAGTCTGTTCATTACGTGTGATAAAAAATGCAATCACACAGCACATGTCACCATGTCCGACATGAAGTGTTGTGACCTCAGTGTGTTGATATCAATCCTCTTTCCGCTCCTCTCCTCTGAAGCAGAAGCAGCAGACACCAACACTCGGCTGTTAGACCCGCTCCGTCTTCCTCTGTCTCTGAGCGTCGCTCTCCAGAGCCGCGGACACGCGCTGGTTCGCTCCGACTGAACATTACGCAGAACCAATGCGGATTGAACTGTTTACTTTCGAGAGGCGTCTTTCCAGACACGCCCCCTTTGTGCATCCGACTCTCCAGACACACACCCCTGCGATCTGATTTGCCCAATGTGAGTCGAGGGAGGGCCTTATACAAATCCCGAACATTACGAGTATAAATGGTTGCTCTCTGCAGTTTTATCTGCACAGGACATCAGCTCCAGACCAGTGAAAATCTTAGCGTGAGAACAGGACCTGCAGCCGGCTCTGCTGCGGACAAAACTCTGGAAAATGGACAAGACTCTGTTCACTTTACTGCTCATTGCCCGACTTGTGTCTGGTGGGTTTATTAATCCATGTTCACACTGACACCACATCTGTCCTGAGAGGCATCAGCTCTGTGTGATGTGAACAGGACTAAATGTGTTCTGTGTTTTCTCAGGTGGATCTCATCCCACATGTTCGAGTCTGTCAGTAACGGTTGAAGAAGGTGAAGACGTGAGTCTTTGGTGTGGACTTGTTGTTCCCTCGGTCAACTTGAGGAATTACACGGTGGAAGTTACAAGAACTGACCCCAGGCAGTTCGTCCTCCTGTATCGAGACAGAAGAGTCCTCCTTGATGTCCAGATGGAGCAGTACAGACACAGAACCACACTGGACCTCAGAGGCCTGATCAGTGGAAACGTCTCAGTGCAGATCTCCTCTGTGAAGATGTCTGACAGAGGAGATTACACATGTTTGATCCCCAGACTGAAACCCAGGTGCATCATCACCCTGCATGTTGGTAAGGATCCTGAACTCATGCCTGTACGGCACAGTGGACAAACGGCAGATTGTGAGTGAACGTGTGATGTGAGAAAGTGCTCAACCTGTTTGTATCTCATGTGAAACAGTGGAACAGAGGAACCACGTCAGTGCTGCGCCTCGTCTGGAGAACATCTCTACTTCCAACCAGCCGGGGAAAGGTATCTGACTTATGTTGTGCAATAGAAGGGTGACTCGTTGTTGGCTAATTATCAATAATCATGGAATATGATTATTGAAACAATAAAGATTATTTATCTAAAAATAATTAGATTATTAATTGAAGATGATCAGTAATCAAATAACAAAAAAACTATTAATGAGTAAATAAGGAAGTTTAACAATTAAGAATTATTAAATCAGTAATTTGAGAATAATAAAGTTTATCAATTAAGAATAATTAAATAATCAATGAAAAACTTAAGAATAATCAATCAATGAATAACAAACTATTAATGGAAAACAAGTTATTATCAATTAGAAAGTACAAGCTATCAATTAACAATGTTAAGGTTATCAACCAAGAATAATGAAATAATTAGTCAAAACAATAAAATTATCAATTTAAGAATAATACTATCTATATTAATACTCGAAGAGGGCACCACCCTGGTAAACAGGGACCAACAACTTAGTCTATAAATATCAGTCTCATCTGATAAAGTTAAATTGATAATCTCAATATTTGATATTAAGGATTATATAATTAACAGTGAAGGCTTGAGTTAGAGCACTGGCTATAGTTATCCAACTGTGTTCACAATATCATGCACAAATAATCACAAGATCCAAATACTTTAAGTATAAAAGAGGATTTATTAAAAAGATATAAAAGTCAATGTTGTTTAAAATGATTCTTCACTTAACACAATCCGCTATATACAATACAGCCACATCACATTCATCACAATATATCACACTGCAATACTTCTGATAAAGCTGTGTTTGTATGTGTATGTGTGTGTGTGAGTGTGTGTGTGAGTGTGTGAGTGTGTGTGTGTGTGTGTGTGTGTGTCTGTGTGTGGGAGAGAGAGAGGAAGAAGGGGGGTCGATGACTCACGAGTCTTAAGAGGGCCGGCTTAACCCTGGTGGTTGACTACAAAATTGGTGATGTAATAAGCCAGAACTACAACTCAAGATGGCGGAGGCGCCTAAGAAGTTTAGAGTCCTGAATGGAGGCAGGCCTCGATGTGTATTACAGTCGATGGCCGCCGAACCATGTGGCTTAGAATCAGACTGATCAAAGATGGCCGACTTGAACCCACGTGCGACAAAGGCTGAGTGAGAACAAAGGGATTCTTTATCTTAGCTTAGCTTTAGCCGAATGGCGTCGAGGGCTTAGAGCCAAGATGGTCAAAGATGGCTGACTTAAACACTCGTGAGACAAAGGCTGAGAGATGAAAAATGGGGTTCTTTGTCTTTGTTTAGCTCTAGAGCCGAACGGCGTCGAGGTGCGTTCAGGGGCCCTGGGTATCAGAATGGCTATGTATAAGGTGACTGTGTGTATGTGTGTGTGTGAGGATGTGTGTGTCGGCGGATGTGAGAGAACAACATAGATAGAGAGAGAGAGAGAGAGAGAACAAGTAGTAACACAGATCGGAGATGATCTTAAAAACGCCGTCAGAGGCGATCTCACAGTGAAACCGGCAAACCAGTTACGTGAGAGGTGTCCTTTTAACAGATTCACGACTCAGTGAGGCCGACCTGAAGGGAGCCGAGTCAAACCGGAAGCGCCAGGTCGTCACCGCGCGCTTTTCACAATAAGATCGACACGGCGGTCTTTCTATCAATTTACACTCAAATAAGACACACTAAGTATAAAACTAAACTATGCCCAGACATATGTCTCTTACTTCGTGTTGCTTCGCGGGGTTTCGTGCACGACCGTGGTAGCGCGAATCCCGGAAGGAGGAAGTGGATGATTTCCTGGCCTCAGGAAGATGATCACGGAGCCGCGGCGGCGGCGGGATGACGCTGGGCTGAAACGGAGAGGATGCTTTTCGTTCTCCTTGGCAAAGTCTGTGCCCGTCTGCAGGAAGGGACACCCGTGTCCGGATTGTCCGTAGATGGCGGGGGAAATGTCTCTGAGCTCGGCCAGCGAGTGAGGGGATTCTCTGCCGCGCTCTCTTCAAAATAAAAGCAACTTAAAAAGAAGCTTATTCAAATTAAAAGCTTCAAGAAAAGAAATAAGGAAAAATAAGCTTACAATGTACTAAAGAAGAATAAGTTAAGCTTAAACTGGATTAGAAAAAGGTAGCTTTAGACTAAAAGTGAACTACAAAAAGATAAAGTTTTAGAAGTAAAACTTAAGAAAGGTCAAACAGCTGCAGGATGTGTTTCCTTTGTGTCCTCTACACTAAGAACTAAACTGAGATGCTAGCTCTACTGTATCTGGAACTGGAAAGGAAGACTTGAGATGAGTCTGAAGTTAAATAGTATCTGTGAACCCCCTCCGGCGGGGCTAAAGGTCTCAGGCCAATAGGGGGGTCAGAGATCAAATCTGAGGCGCGGCTAGAGACACAGCAGGGGTCACTGTAGTTTGGGGGAGCTCAAACTTTTCCCTCCAGAATATTGTAACATGGATTGGAATGTGACACAAGGCCTCAGGTCTGTGGCCTCTTTGTCCCTGGTAGGCCCAACATCTCCCCTTTGGTCTGGAGAGTGGGACGTTGATCGCGGTTTTTTAGAGCAAACAAGGGTCTACAGTCCAATTATAATCCATGTGATAATCCTTGAGTGAAGTGGGAACAGTGAAAGTCAGTTCATTTTACATGAGATGTGTCCTTGGCAGAGAGAGAGCATATATGTCTGGGCAGACAGAGGCATAACCTTGACAGAGTGAGACAGTGATGTCTGGGCAGACAGAGGCATAATCTAGGCAGAGAGACTATCTACTATTTCTAAAACACAGCACACAATTTCAGTTTCACACAATGTTATCGGCAGTAATTGTAACATACCTATGAATTGATACGAAAGGTGAAATGAAAAGAAAGGAAAAGCGGCGCAAAAAAGATAGAAAGAAACTTTCTTAGACAAATGGGATGTCTTGGGTAGACCGGGGAGCTTTCTTAGCCTTTCTTTGTGGAACGAAAAGGAGTGAGTCCAATTTCGCTTGGAGTTTCTGAATGTATCGGTGCAGAAGGAAAGCCACACCTATCGTAATAACCCATCCACTAAGGAGCAGTCCCAGCGTGATCATGCTAATGGGATGTTCTGTAATTGTTGACATCCGATGAAAGTTTTTACCAAATTCGTTGGTAAGTCCAGTTGACCTAACATTGAACTTTACCTCTTTGGTTCCTTCAGCTATAAGCTGTTGTCGGATAGTGGTGTCAATCGTAAGGTTGTGACCCTGAAAGGCGTCCATGATCTCAATCTCCGCGTCGTGTCTGTCGGAGTTGAGGTGATGGAGGACAATGTCACCAATATGTACAGTGGCTCCTTGAGGAACCACCAAGAACATCGTCTGGTTTAACAGTCTTAGTTTAGTGGATGAATCATGACGGTCATAGGCCATTATGGCTTCAGTGGCGGGTGTGTTAACCAACCATTTGTCACCAGCTCGCTCTACTCTTGTAGGGGTTTCCTCAGATCTGGTGGACATGTTGCCTTGGCACTTTTGTTCTGGAGCATTGGCTCGCAGACCACAGAGGTAATTAGTAACATCCCTGATAAAGGCGGTGCTAGGACAAATCCAATGTATGTCCTTCGTTTTCGTGCACAAACTTAAATTTGGGATGAGATAGAGCGAGGGGTTTTCGTCATGGTAGGCGAGTAATGGTGGTGTTTTAAGGTTAACATGTGTGTTTCCCTGCCAGAATCCTACATTGAGAACGGTCTTTAGGTGGTACACGTTCTGTTGTTCAATGATAGGTAGGTTGACAATGAATCCTATTTCGAGGTTCTGTGGATCAACTGATATAGGGATTGCGCTGCCAAGACTAAATGCCAGGTGTACCTGAGAGGGCTGCACGATCGTAGTGGTAGCTGACTGCAAGATTCTTTCAACAAGATCTAAAGACACTAGATAGGTGGGGATCCTACCGGCACTTAAGCTGTTGACAGTGGAACTAACTTCTCTTAAGAGGTCCTGCATTAAGTCTTTAACTACTTGAACATACGTTATATCGTCCCTCACGATAACTGACAGAGTGTCTAAGGCATGCAGGGTATTGTTTAGGAGAGCAGAGTGGAGGTTGACAGCCAGTACAGTGCCCTGGAGGGTTTTTCCCAGGTCCTGTAACTGGTTTTGTTGGAGGTTAAGTCTCTGTTGGATTTCTGGCATTTCGTCATCTAGTTCACTCATATGTCTTTGTAGCGCACCGATGCTGATTGAGTTGGCTGCTGATAGGCCAATAGAGAACAGTGACCCGATAGCGGACGCGGCAAGGACTAGGGCCCCGAGGAACCTTTTTGGTCTCTTTTGGTTACTGAGGTCTTTCTCAGTGACCAACAACTTTTGCAGTTGCTCGAGCATATGCCTAGTGGTCTGCTTGGCATGTCCCACTGTATCATGCGTTTGGATCGCACTTAACCTCCCCTCAGTCGGCTGTGGGGGGTTACGGATGTGATGTCTATACACATCCCAGGGGTCCAGTCGGACGTAGACTCTTTGAGTGTAAAGTCCGCAACGCGTGATGAGGAGGCCAGGTGTGTTTTGGAGAACAATCCCGGTTGGCGGGCCTTGCTCAACCACCTGAACCGGTTGAACCATTTTTGGACTGAGGAATATGCCGAGGATCCAAAGGAGCATCATCCTGAAACAAATAAACCCTAGTTAATATTTAATGGAATGAAAATTTTTACTAGTGCATGCTGGCGGGTTGAACTTAACGCAAGCAACTATTGATGCTGTGAGTGGTTCAGTGGGTTTCATCTAGGAGTTGGGCTGCCTCCCCCCTTTCTGGTGTGGGGGTGGCCTCTGCTCCTGAGATTGGGGAAGGTTGATATGGCTTGATTTGGTTTGAGTGGACCCATTTGTATGTGGGGGGTCTTCTCTGTTTCGGGATCCTGATTCGGTATGCAACCGGTGAGAGTTTCCCCACGACCTCAAAGGGACCTATCCAGCTGGGGAGGAATTTCTTGGAGACCCCCACTGGTTTTATGAACTTGAAGTAGAAAACCTTGTCACCCACTTCGTATTCACGGTGGGAAGTTTTCCGGTCATAGTATGCTTTTGAAGCTTTCACACTGGCCTCCAGAGTTTCTTGTGCCAGTGCAAAGGTCGTCTTCAGATGGTCACGTAGCTCTGCCACGTATTGATGTGCAGTGTATGCGGTCATGACGCTGAGGTCTTCAGCATGGTACAGCAGATGCAGGGGAAGAGTCATTTGTCTACCTGTCATCATCTCAAAGGGGGTGACACCTGTGGAGCGGTGCGGGGTGGACCTGATCGCCATCAGCACCAGGGGAAGTTTTACGTCCCAGTCCTTTCCATTGCTTCCTACGTACTTCTTCAGCATGTGGATAATGGTCCGGTTGGCACGTTCCACTTGGCCTGATGATTGGGGATGATGGGAGATGTGGAATTTGACTTCAACTCCAAGTATGTCGCATAGGGAGGTCATGACGTGAGATGTGAAATGGGTTCCCCGGTCCGAATCAATGGAGAGTGGTAGGCCCCAGAGGCTGAACACATGATTTAGCAGTAGGACTGCTGTGGTGACGGCTGTGTCGTTGGATGCTGGGAGACATTCCACCCATTTGGTGAAGGCACCAGTAACGGTGAGCAGGTACTTGTTACCTCGTGATGACTTTGGGACCGGTCCAATCCAGTCGATCTGAAGGTGAGACCATGGAAATGACACCCCCCTTCCTTGAAGTGGGGCGCGATTCAGTGATGATGACGGTTGGAACTGGCAACAGGTAAGGCACCCTCGGACGTATGATTGGGTGTCACTGGCCATTGATGGCCAGTACCCGACTTGCTGGAGGGTATTTAGAGTAGCCTTGTAACCTCTATGGCCACCGACAAGGGAATCGTGAGCGTGGGACAGCATTACCCCCCTATGGTCGGTCGGAACGACCCACCGGTTTGGTCCTTGGCCATTACGGGTGTAGACGAGCAGATCCTTTTCCATCTTTAGGTGGGGTAGAGCCGTTTGATATGCTCGTATCTCCTTGGGTTGGTCAGTAAATGGTTGCGAGTTTTGCAGGGGAGGTGTCGCGACTATCTGGCGGATGGCACTGATGACGGGATCCTGTTCCTGCATGGCAACCAAGTCTGTGTCTTCGGGTTTACGATCTGGTCGCAGGCTTGGGGGTTCTCTTGTCGCTCCCTTGCCTGTCGTCGGGTGATCGCGTTCACTACGCAGTTTTGGGGACTTTGAAGTCCATCGCCCTGTAGTTCCCAGTGCACGCCTTCGTCTGCTCCTAGCTTGGCTAGTCTGTCTGCTTCGTCGTTGCCGTCTTTGTCTGGTCCAGCAAGTTGGGAGTGACCTTTGACTTTCTTCCAGTAAACTATCAGCCCTTGGTCGGTTACCAATTGATCACAGGTCAGGAAGAGTTCTGAGTGCTTGACTTCCTTGTTCCTGGCATTTTTCATTCCTTTTTCCTTCCATAAAGGAAAATGGGAGATGAAACTGTGACGGGCATAGTTTGAATCTGAACAGATCACCAACTGCGTTATGGCCAGCTTGACTGCTTGTTGAAGGACGATGAGTATAGCAGCGATCTCTGCGTACTGGCTGGTCTTGGGTCCTAGGTTGTAGTGAGTTGGTTCGCTGCTGCTGTAGTTGACCCAGGCAATGCCATCTCCTGCCCGGAGCTGGCTCTCGTGGTGGAACGAGCAGCCATCAACATAGACCTTGGGAAGATCTTCGCAGACGTTTTCTTCATAATAGCGGTGGTTGGAAGGCAGTGATGGAGTGGTTGTTGGGAGAGAGATGGGGTCTGATCGTTCATCTTCATCACAAGGGTGGCACTCCGCCAATCCTTTTCCCAGGGCCATCTTGTTGTTCTGAGCGTACTTCACTTCGATGTCGTAGCCTTGGAGTGCCATCATCCATGTGGCTATACGGCTGTTTGTGACCCGTCCTTCTCTCAGCCTCTGGCTGTTCAGGAAGGCTACGGGTTGGTGGCACGTCTCAATGATGACCTTCTGTCCTCCGATGTAGCTGCGGAAGTGTTCTACAGCCCAGACTGTGGACAGGAGGGCTTTCTCACAGTCGGAGAATTTGATTTCCACACCGCTAAGGGGTCGACTGGCGTAGGCAACGACCCGTTTGTCGGTGTCGTACTTCTGTGCCAGGGCCGCACTGAGACAGTGGGAGGAGAAGCTCGCTTCGAGATGGAACTCTTTGTCTTTGTCTGGGTAGGCCAGACAGGATGCCGAGCAGAGTTTTTCTTTCATCTGACGGAAAGATTGTTCTTGGGGTTCTCCCCATTCGAAGGGCTTGTCTTTACGCAGGAGTTCGGTGAGAGGTCTGGCTATCTCTGCGTAGTCTTCTATGAACTGGCGTGAGTAGTTACAGACCCCGAGGAAACTTCTGAGTTCGGTTAGGCGACTGGGGGCCTTGATGTCCTTGATGGCTTGTATCCGCCCTGCTTGGGGTTCGATGCCATCAGCGCCGACTGTCAGACCAACATATTTCACCTTGGTGCAACACCACTGGCCTTTGGTGAGAGCCAGCTTAGCTCCTGCGTTGGACAGTTGCTTGAGCACATGTCGGATTTCAATTATGTGGTCCTCAAAGGTTTGGCTCCTCATGAGGATGTCATCCACATAAATGAGATTTCCACGTGTTGCGGCGTCACTCATGGCTTTGTGGAGAAAGATGTTGAATTCGGATGGAGAGTTTGAATATCCGAATGGACAGCGGTTCCAGGTATACTGGCTACCCCCAAAAGAGAAAGCCAGTTTGTATTGGTCAGCTTGGTCTACCTTCATAGTCCAGAATCCATTTGCCACGTCTACGGTGGAAAAGAACGTGGCTCCTTTTACCTTGGCTAGCTCTTGATCCAGGTGAATCATGGGCCAGCGGGACAGGGGGACTTGCTTGTTCAGGGGACGGTAATCGATGGTGAGACGCCATTTTCCGGTTGGTTTTAGCACCGGCCAAATGGGTGAATTGTAAGTTGAATTACATTCCCTGATTATCCGTTTCTCTAACAAGGTGTCGAGGATATCTTGAATGGACTCGTAAGCTGCCAATGGGATTTTGTACTGACGTACGAAGGTTGGTAGTGCGTTTGGATCCATGGGGATGCGCACAGTGTGGAGGTCAGTGACCCCACAATCCGTAGAGTCTTTGGAGAAGATTGGCTGGAAGTCAAGGAAC
Source organism: Limanda limanda (assembly GCF_963576545.1). Taxonomy (NCBI): domain Eukaryota; kingdom Metazoa; phylum Chordata; class Actinopteri; order Pleuronectiformes; family Pleuronectidae; genus Limanda; species Limanda limanda. Next base: position 926,449 of record NW_026870508.1, read on the forward strand.
AGATCCCGAAGCACTTTTCTCTGTGCGTCTGTTGTCAGGGCATCTGCTTTCTCCAGTTGTTGTTTGATCTCAGCCTCGAACCCGGGATATAGTTCTTCCGTCTGTGCATTCCCTGAAGAGTCCTGCCCTGGTTGAGTTGTTAGAGCATAAACCATCATGTCCCCTTCTGTCGTCAGAGAGGCTCCACAAATGGCTTCGTCTTGCAGGGACTCATGGTGCATGACCGTGATCATGTTGGTTGGGAATGTGTGAAGGACTTAATCCACAGCGTCGTCTTTGGCTAGAGAGGGGGGAAGTTCCCCAATGACCGGTATTGTTAGTTCGAAATCGTGGAATGAGCTGTCAATCAACATTCCTATTACTTGATGTGCCTTCAATTGAACGGAGCAGTGCGTGGGGTTTTTCACGAGCACATACGTCGTTCGGTGGTTCACTTCCAGCAGCGGCGTGCCACAGACTGCCAGGTTGAGTTCCTGGAAGGAGGGCAGCGGTTGGAAGAAGGCCTGCGGACTCGGTAACCTTTGTCCCTTGAGGATTTCAAGTCGGATAGGGGCCCCGGCGGTTCGTGGAGGAATGACCATGTCAACCTCACTGGCGACCTGGCAGGCTTGGGGAATCGTTTGTCCAGAGAGCATCTGGGCTGGGTCGGTGGACATGCAGTGTCTCTCGGTGTTGACTTGTGACCACAAAACCTGGTTTATGGTGTCCACTTGTGTTCCGAGTCTGATGAGGAGATCTGCTCCTACCAGGAATGAGGAGGGAAGTTGAGGAACAACGCTCACGAAATGCCAGATCTGCCGTTTTCCGATTCGCACGGAGATAGCACACACTCCAGTCGCTTTGATAGGGGTCTGTGGTATCTCTGCTGAGAGAAGTCGGTGGCAGCGTCGCACAAAGAGAGGTGGAAGTTCCAGGTTGCACAAATCAGTGTACGTTTCCATACTGATTGCTGATTTTTGGATCAGAGGGCGACTAGGGTTTTGGAAGACAGGATGCCATTCAGGAAAACATCTTCTTTGATGCGGGGAACGTACAATGATGGGTTCTCATTGTCTAGGGAGCATAGGAATGAATTGTGTGTTTGGAAAGTGTTCTCTGACTCATGTCGTGGCACAGGCCCACTTGCCGTGGTCCTGATGGGATCCGAGCTGGAGTCCGTCTCTGGAAGAGGCATGTGCATCGGGGAGGTTCTGCTGGGTGTCTGGATAGCAGCGACTTGAATGGGAGGACTGACATTAGGCTCGAGAGGTTTTGGGTTATCGACTTGAGCCCAAATGCGTCCCTGGTGACAGTCGATGAGCGGGGCCAATCGATCCAGCAGGTCCTGACCGATGAGCAGTGGTTCTGTGTCGATGGAACAGATGTAGATGGGATGTGCTAGACTCATTTCTTGGAAGGTGATATCGATCCAGGCACGCTTTGTGATGGGTGACTGGTCCTGAGTGTAGGTGGTGATATTGATGTTGCAGGTTTCAATCTGCAGGGGTTTTCCAAGAGATAACATGGTTGTTTCAACTTGGGAGAAAGTGTTGGCACACATCAGGCTGATCTCCGAGCCTGAATCAAGTAGAGCCAGGGAGCTGAAGCAGCCTCCTATTACTACTGAGGTGTAGATGCGTTGTGCGTTGCCTTTCCGGACAAGGTCGCCCAGGAAAGTTAAGAAGGGAGCAGTGTCTGTGGTGAAGATTTCGGGATGTGGTCTAGTGGTGCTTGAGTTTCCCCAGCTGACAAAGTACACTCTGGAGGTGGGGATGGTGAACACCTGTTCTAGTCACATTGAGGGGGGACCACCGTCTGGATTCTTCGGAGGGCCCGAAGGTGCAGTGGGGTTATCAGGGGCATCTTGGTTCCTTACTGCCTCTGACACCCATCGTCGTATTAAATTTTCCATTTGTGGATGCATTTGTGGGGGGAGCTCCTGTTGGCTCCAGCGTTCCTGTTGATTCATCGGTCCCTGTCTCCTCCCATGTTCTTGTGGGTTCCATGGTTCCTGTTTCCTCCCATGTTCCTGTGGCCTCCCTTGTTTTGGATATCTGTTATCATATTTCTTTTCGTGGCGTTGGTGGGGTCCTCGCTCAGCCCAATCCCTGCCTCTCTGTTGAGAGGTTGTTAGGTACTGTGACCTCTGGTTGCGGGGCTGGTTTTATCCCTCCCTTTCTTGGTTTCTTCTGGCGTCGGGTCAACGTTCACGATCCTCTCTCCTGGGATGTGTTTTGGCCAGGGGTATCTCGTTACCCTCCAGCGCCAGATCCATGTGGGGTGTAGCTTGGATCCCCAGAACCCTGGCGTCCTGTTCTTGACCTTTGTGCGGGCGTGTTCGCGTCTCCCAGGCTAGTTGAGAGTACCTCCTCATCTCTTGCATTGAGTGGCTACCAGTTCTGCAGTACATGGTAACATCATATCGTACACTATCGTGGAGATTGTGCAGGAACAAGGATTTGAAGGCCATGTCATCTTCCAGCCCGGGGGCGTTACGCCCTTGGAAGTACACCGTTCTCAGACGTCTGTAATACTCTCTCGGAGGTTCATTCTTCCTCTGCAGGACCGCAAAGGCGCCAAGGGTTGCAGAGGCCTGGTCGGTGAAGAGTGAGTACTCTTCACACAGGGCCTGACATAGGTCGTAATAGTTGTCTCTGACCCTATGTGACAGAGTTTCCATGAAGGCATGGACGTTTCTGGCTGTCGTCTTCCAGACTAGCTTCAGTTTTTCTCTTGTTGAGGGTTTGGTTATGTCCAAGAGGCAGCGTTCTACCTCACGAAGGTAATCGTCCACGTTGGACCCTCGGACGTCGGGATCGAACCGATCGATGTCTTTGGACAGGGACTCGATCTGTCGGGTGCGAATTCCCTGCACCACTGGTGCTTCTTGGTGCTCAGAGTCGTCTGAGTCATGTCCCCCCTGGTGCTGGTCATAGTAATCATCTTCTTGACGTGCATTAGGATTGATGGACCACTCCGGACGTGACCATGAACCAGATCGTGCAGCCGCCTGCGTGGTGGGCGGAGAACGGTTGTTAGCCTGGTTCCTCCCTGATTGTGAACTTCTTTCAGCCATCCATGGCGGCGTTCTTCCGTCGTCCTGATATGGAGCAGGCAAGTTTCGTGCAGGGGGGTCTCTTCCTAAGGTGAGTGGATTCCCACCGTCCGCTGGACGGGTGTTCGGTGTTTCCTGAAGATCAAACGTCACTGTACTCCTAGAGGTTTCTGCTGGCTCCGTCCTCGCGTTGGCCGGGGTGGATCTCCGATCATTGTTGACAAGCCAGGGCGAATCAGTTTCGGCCACCTGACGTTGGCGTGGACGTACTTGCAGTTGCTCTTCTGGTGTTTCCATTTCACTGGTTTCTCCGGAAGAGATGTCAATTCTTGACCTTGTTTCCAGTCCAGGGGGCCACACACCGTTTCCTGTGTCTCTTGCCTCTCGTTCACTCCGACGTTTCATCTGCTCGCGCAGCCCTTCGCACTCCTGCAGTGTCTGGTCCCATTCTTTGTGAGCCCTATCAACTTCCTTTTGTAAACAGGATCTTATCTCTTGCAACTGGGACTTTTCATCTTGCTCTGCCTGACATACTGCTTCCATGGCGCTGATTGCGTCAGAGTGTTCTTTGGCTTTCAGCTGGGATCGGCGGTCATACAGGATGGTCAGTTGGGCCAGAAGTTGGGATATTGAGCGTTGGGCACCTTGGGGTCTTCAATGTACATGACTATTTCCTGTATCTTGTCATCGCAGGCACTGACATCGTACCCACTGAACTCACTCAAGTCATTAATTGACAGATTTGCCAGGTCTCCGACCAATTGCAGCAGGTCGTTTGGCCTGGGGTTACTCATTGTCTAAGTATTATAAGACAATCAGTGGATTACTTAAACACGCTGGGATGTCAGCGGGTAACACACTTAAGTTGCACTATACGATCAGAAACACAGGTGAGCTCTAACCTGTGTCTATCGCGTAACTTTAGGCAGGATAGCTTGACGGCTCAATCCTCTAGACCTAGAAAGTAACAACTAATCTCAAAATCTAAATAACATGCAGAAAATCTCCAATCAAAGTTACTTACAACTGAAACTGCAGTCAGCAACCAACCACAGTTACGCACAGCCCTACTATACCTGCTTGGCAAAGGTGTAAGGGAATCAAAAACAAAATTTTGAAAAGAAAAATAAATTTCTAAAATTATCTTTTCCTTAACAATCTATTATAATCAATTTAAAATTTCGGAAAGGGAAAAAAAAAAAAAAATTAAATTTTAAAAATAAATTTATCCAAAATAAATTTATTGAAAAAATAAATTTATTGAAAAATTAAATTTATTGAAAAATTAAATTTATTGAAAAATTAAATTTATCGAAAAATCAAATTATTGAAAATTTAAATGTATTGAAAAATTAAATTTCTGAAAAATTAAATTATCGAAAAATTAAATTTATTGAAAAATTAAATTTCTGAAAAAATAAACTTATTGAAAAGTTAATTTATTGAAAAATCAATTTACTGAAAAATCAATTTACTGAAAAATCAAGTTGGATTATTGTACATAGATATTATGACAGAGTTGGAATAAGATAGCCTCACAGGGGGCGTCAATTATGTTGTGCAATAGAAGGGTGACTCGTTGTTGGCTAATTATCAATAATCATGGAATATGATTATTGAAACAATAAAGATTATTTATCTAAAAATAATTAGATTATTAATTGAAGATGATCAGTAATCAAATAACAATAAAACTATTAATGAGTAAATAAGGAAGTTTAACAATTAAGAATTATTAAATCACTAATTTGAGAATAATAAAGTTTATCAATTAAGAATAATTAAATAATCAATGAAAAACTTAAGAATAATCAATCAATGAATAGCAAACTATTAATGAAAAACAAGTTATTATCAATTAGAAAGTACAAGCTATCAATTAACAATGTTAAGGTTATCAACCAAGAATAATGAAATAATTAGTCAAAACAATAAAATTATCAATTTAAGAATAATACTATCTATATTAATACTCGAAGAGGGCACCACCCTGGTAAACAGGGACCAACAACTTAGTCTATAAATATCAGTCTCATCTGATAAAGTTAAATTGATAATCTCAATATTTGATATTAAGGATTATATAATTAACAGTGAAGGCTTGAGTTCGAGCACTGGCTATAGTTATCCAACTGTGTTCACAATATCATGCACAAATAATCACAAGATCCAAATACTTTAAGTATAAAAGAGGATTTATTAAAAAGATATAAAAGTCAATGTTGTTTAAAATGATTCTTCGCTTAACACAATCCGCTATACACAATACAGCCACATCACATTCATCACAATATATCACACTGCAATACTTCTGATAAAGCTGTGTTTGTATGTGTATGTGTGTGTGTGAGTGTGTGAGTGTGTGTGTGTGTCTGTGTGTGGGAGAGAGAGAGGAAGAAGGGGGGTCGATGACTCACGAGTCTTAAGAGGGCCGGCTTAACCCTGGTGGTTGACTACAAAATTGGTGATGTAATGAGCCAGAACTACAACTCAAGATGGCGGAGTCGCCTAAGAAGTTTAGAGTCCTGAATGGAGGCAGGCCTCGATGTGTATTACAGTCGATGGCCGCCGGACCATGTGGCTTAGAATCAGACTGATCAAAGATGGCCGACTTGAACCCACATGAGACAAAGGCTGAGTGAGAACAAAGGGATTCTTTATCTTAGCTTAGCTTTAGCCGAATGGCGTCGAGGGCTTAGAGCCAAGATGGTCAAAGATGGCTGACTTAAACACTCGTGAGACAAAGGCTGAGAGATGAAAAATGGGGTTCTTTGTCTTTGTTTAGCTCTAGAGCCGAACGGCGTCGAGGTGCGTTCAGGGGCCCTGGGTATCAGAATGGCTATGTATAAGGTGACTGTGTGTATGTGTGTGTGTGAGGATGTGTGTGTCGGCGGATGTGAGAGAACAACAGAGAGAGAGAGAACAAGTAGTAACACAGATCGGAGATGATCTTAAAAACGCCGTCAGAGGCGATCTCACAGTGAAACCGGCAAACCAGTTACGTGAGAGGTGTCCTTTTAACAGATTCACGACTCAGTGAGGCCGACCTGAAGGGAGCCGAGTCAAACCGGAAGCGCCGGATCGTCACCGCGCGCTTTTCACAATAAGATCGACAGGGCGGTCTTTCTATCAATTTACACTCAAATAAGACACACTAAGTATAAAACTAAACTATGCCCAGACATATGTCTCTTACTTCGTGTTGCTTCGCGGGGTTTCGTGCACGACCGTGGTAGCGCGAATCCCGGAAGGAGGAAGTGGATGATTTCCTGGCCTCAGGAAGATGATCACGGAGCCGCGGCGGCCGCGGCGGCGGGATGACGCTGGGCCGAAACGGAGAGGATGCTTTTCATTCTCCTTGGCAAAGTCTGTGCCCGTCTGCAGGAAGGGACACCCGTGTCCGGATTGTCCATAGATGGCGGCGGAAATGTCTCTGAGCTCGGCCAGCGAGTGAGGGGATTCTCTGCCGCGCTCTCTTCAAAATAAAAGCAACTTAAAAAGAAGCTTATTCAAATTAAAAGCTTTAAGAAAAAAAATAAGGAAAAATAAGCTTACGATGTACTAAAGAAGAATAAGTTAAGCTTAAACTGGATTAGAAAAAGGAAGCTTTAGACTAAAAGTGAACTACAAAAAGATAAAGTTTTAGAAGTAAAACTTAAGAAAGGTCAAACAGCTGCAAGATGTGTTTCCTTTGTGTCCTCTACACTAAGAACTAAACTGAGATGCTAGCTCTACTGTATCTGGAACCGGAAAGGAAGACTTGAGATGAGTCTGAAGTTAAATAGTATCTGTGAACTGGCTCCCCCCCTCCGGCGGGGCTAAAGGTCTCAGGCCAATAGGGGGGTCAGAGATCAAATCTGAGGCGCGGCTAGAGACACAGCAGGGGTCACTGTAGTTTGGGGAGCTCAAACTTTTCCCTCCAGAATACTGTAACATGGATTGGAATGTGACACAAGGCCTCAGGTCTGTGGCCTCTTTGTCCCTGGTAGTCCCAACACTTATTATCCACTAGAAAACTGGAGTCGTGCCTTTTATTCACTTTCCACTTCATCCTCTGTTCTTCTGTGTTTGAGTCCAGAGCAGTAAACCACAGAGGAACTTGCAGAATGAGTCACTGTCATGTTGGTGAAAAGAAGATTCATCTCCTCTCTGTTTGCCTTCACTCCTGCAGGTGCTGTTGCAGCCATTGTTGTTGCTGTGGTCCTCTGTGTTCTTCTTCCTCTTGGTGCTCTCCTGTTGGTGGACTTCATCAGACTGAGAAGTGGAAGAAACAGTAAGTGACCATTTCTGCTCTGTAGCATTTCACTTTCAGTGCATTTACTCCAGTTTAGATGGAGCTTTTAACAGGTGTCTCAAAACCACTTTCAGGTCTCACAGGGAATTGTGTGACGAGATGCAGAGGACAACAGGACCAAGATCCCTTCACTGGTTACCATGTTGCAACCGGATCGGGTCCAGTCTACATCCAGGACCTAGTCCAACCGGATGAAAGGAGAGGGACAGGCCCCTGTGAGCTGCGAGCAGAGACGTCCCCTCACTTGGAGCATTACAGAGAGATTATCTAAGTGAATGAAGTTGATGATGAAATGAAACGACTTCTATAACAAATGTTCACTGCTGTTAACACTTTAAAAGTTTGTATTAGATATACGTGATGAAGTGTCTGCTTAACCTCTGATATTAAAATGTTGAAGCCACAGTTCATGTGATTGAACCGTTTATTTGTTTATCACAAGTACTGAGGACATTGTACATGGACCTTTTCCTTATAAATCAAACAGGACACTTTGGTGAATTAAGGTTTTCAGTCATCAAATGTTGTCTTTCTGACCCTGAAATCGAGGTGTTTGTTAGTGAGGTGGAGGTGGAGAACCATATGGGACAGCAGTGATGTCAGTAATAAAGAAAATACACTGGTCCTCTGCCGCTGCTGTGGATAACAGAATGTGTGAGATCAGAAATCGCTGAACCCTCGCTTCCTCCTCGTCCGCAGTCACACATCGAGCAGAACCCCGCACCAGTGTCACGGAAGTATTTATTTATTTAGAGCATCGGATCGATTCCCTCACATCAGTGGATCCTCACCTCCTCTGGGATATAATTTGGAAAGTTTCTTCATTTCATGAAAGTAATCTCCTGTGCGCTCTGTGCACTGTGCGCCTGATGGCACAGTCCCGTTCACTGCAGGGTTTCGATGATACACGCACAGTGTTATAAGATATAATTAATAAAACCTATTAATGACTCGGCTCTGTAACTCCGCTGTTAAATGGAATCTGAACGTAATTTGCTGTAAGTTGTTTCATATATTTTTATATAAAAAGGTGCGTGTGGAACAGATATTGTTTGCGAGCAAAACTAAGCTGTTGGTTTTTATGTAAATGATGAATTGGATCAATAATCTGCTTCAGTGCACCACCTCACGTCTGCGTAATGTTCGGTCGGAGCGAACCAGCGCGTGTCCGCGGCTCTGGAGAGCGACGCTCAGAGACAGAGGAAGACGGAGCGGGTCCAACAGCCGAGTGTTGGTGTCTGCTGCTTCTGCTTCAGAGGAGAGGAGCGGAAAGAGGATTGATATCAACACACTGAGGTCACAACACTTCATGTCGGACATGGTGACACGTGCTGAGAGACTGACGCGGGGAGCACAGAGAAAAGAGACTATAATGATTGCATTTGAAAGAAAGGTGTCTCCACAGGAGGTCGACTTCGGATTCAGGAAACATAGAATTCGGGAGTTCGTACATCACCGGGCTGGAACATCACCAACAGATGTTACGACACGTTACACGGATCCGTTCTGACCGGCAGTCTGACTGGCAGCAGTGCGCGTCCCGCCGGGTTCACGCCCGCTCTCATGTATCTCAGTGGCGCTGTTCACTTAGGCTGTGATCGCGCTCAGCACCTATGCTTTCCGCGTCAGGTCTTTTCTCTTCGGGTTGTCGCCAGATGCGGAAGCGTCGCGTAACTCTGTGACGCACAGCAGCCGGGCTGTTCACATGAGACTTTGCATTGCTCCGCGCCCGTCAGCCCGTGATTCTGCTTTCTCCGCGGGTTGTATATACTCCGTTCAATGTAGGGGTTCGGGGTAAATGATGATGGTCTTCATAGCACCCCCCGCCCCCCCTCTCTTTCTCTGTCTGTCTGCTTGTGTGCTTGTAGTTGGGGGGCGGAGGACACATTTAATCATGTGAGGGGGAAAACTCGGGGAAATTGAAACTCCAGAAGAACAGCAGGGAACGCTAAAATACGGGACACATATTTGATAATTTATTTATAATATGTCATTGTTATCTATTAAATTAATTTCCCAGTGCGTTTCCCCAAGCGATGCGCAGAAACCATCGGTGCAGAGCGCGATGCGCAGCCCCGAGCGAACCTGGTCGCCTCCTTTCCGCTCCCATGTTACTCAGATCAGATGTGATGTTCACATCGTCGCGATGCGCCGCCTGTCGCAGAGGGTTCCAACACAGTTGAACAGTTTACTTTCGATATTGGTCGGTCCACCGCTGAATGGTGCGAGTCACCGGTCTGTCATGTTTGAGTTTCTGCCTCTAGGAAGGTCGGCAAAACTGAAGTGATCTGATTTGCCGAATGTGAGTCGAGGGAGGGCCTTATACAAATCCCGGCGAGTGTAAATCCCGATCATGACACGCCCCCTCTACTATAGTATAAAGGCTGCACTCTGCAGTCTGTCAGTGCAGGACATCAGCTCCTGTGGGAACACGCGAGCTAAGCGATGATGGAAGCGACACTGATGGGATCGGTCCCAGAATGTCCCCTTGGTTAACTCTTTAGTTCTATATCGTATAGGCTTCACCCTTTAAGGCTATCGCTAGTGGGTTTATCCCTCGCGCGCATGCGCAGCACTGAAAACTTTAGTCCACGCCCACTAACTGTGGGCCCCACCCCCGGTCTCACCGTGTATAAATTGGAGTGATACAGGCCGCTCGTTTCCCATTTTTCTTCAGCCATGAAGCAGCACGGAAGTTCCAACAACAGCATTCGTCTGTGCCCGGTCTGCAACACCGGGTACATTATGCCTGACGACCTGCACCCGCGATGCGAGTCCTGCCTGGGGCCTGAGCACGCCGGCCTGGCGCTCACCCCCGTAGCCTCCTGCGCGTTCTGCAAACTCCTCACGGTGGACGAGAGACGCAGGCGAGCAGAGGCTTATGCCGACATGGACGGCGACGGCTTCGCTTCGCAGCGGGACTTCGGGCTAGACAAAGCCATCGATCATTTTAACGACGGATCGGAGTCGGCTGACTCCGCTCCTGGAGCGAAAGAGTCAGATTATCGTCCTGCAGATCCCCCCTCGAGCTCGAGGCGTCGGATGATTTTGATTCACCGCCGGCCTACACTCCCCTGTCGACCATGGGTGCTCTCGTGAAGGAGTTGCCGGCAATAATTCAGATGACTGCGGCCTCCAGGAACCTGACGGTGCCAACCCCGAAAGCCGCTGCTCCGCCGGACGAGATGTACGGGGTCTTCGCCTTCGCACACAGGGTCCGCGAGGACGTGGTCTGGCCACGTTTTCCGAGCATCACCAAATACCAGAGCAGTGCGGCGGAGGAGCCAGGGAAGATGAAGGCGCCGGTGCTATCCTACATTCCCATCACACGTGTCGAAGGTTTTTCTGACCGGGGGTTCCCCCCGGTGCCCCCGCTGGAGCCAAGCTTGGCTTCCGTGTTAGGGGCGAGGGTTAGCCCTCTCGGGGGACGTTGACCGACGCCCCCCTCCGCATCGGGCCAAATGTTGACTAGGCTGGCTGACCGGGCACACCAGTGTTCTGCTCAAGCTTCAGCCGCCGCTAACAACATAGCGCTCATGGCTCATTGGGTGAACGCCATCTCCCTCGAGCCTGACTCCCTGGCCGGTCAAGCAGGGGAGCTATCCAAAGTTTCCAGCACAATGCTGACCCTGTGCGCCGCCATCGCTACAGCGACGTCCCGCATCTCTGCCTGGCAGACGATGATTCATTGATGCGTTTGGCTCGATCTCTCCAACCTGTCTGAGGGGCTACGGAAGGAGCTCCTCGGGGGTCCCATCACTCCGGGCAGCCTGTACGGGACGAAGCTGCAGTCCGTTCTCGCTGAGTTGCAGAGCAACGCAGACGAGATTGACAAAATCAAGAAACTGCCCCGGGGCTCGTATGCACGCAGAGAACAGGATCACCGGCGAGATCACCCGGTTCCTCCACATCAACGGCCGAGGCGTCCTGCGTCAGCATCTCACCCCTCTGCACCACCTGTACAGCCCCCTCCTCCACCTCCTCGTTCGGGCCCACCACCGGCGGCTGCCCGGCAGACACATCGGTGGGGAAAGGGCCGACGGCCTGGTACCTGGTCCAACCCGCCGGAGGAACCCCCATGAAACAGGGGAGGAGATTCTGACATGTTGGGGGGGTTATGTGTGTTAAGACTGAGGAAAGTTTTGAAATAAAACAAAAACATCTTCCCCAGAAGAGCAAATCCTTTACACAGGCTGCACCTGAGTCAACAGACTCTGCTGTCACTGTTTCACACACATCATCCCCCACACTGTGTGAGCTGCCTGTTGATTCACGGCACAGACTCACAATACTAAGTCAGTACATTTCCTCTGTCACAAAAACAGAGTGTTCCCCCCCACACCTTTTTCTGCTGACAGAAAGTGTTTCCATGAGCCCACGAGAGCCGTCACCACGCCTCGTGTGGACATCACACACTCTCTTCTTCCTGCACTCAGCGTCTCCCCCCCTCTTTTCTCGAGGAGCGAGGGTTTGACTGCACATGAGAGATGCGTTCAGGAGCCTTGTAAAATAAAAGGTCATCCTATGCGACGGTTGTCTGACACAGACGCGTCATCCCCTTGTCAGCGTCCAACTACAAGTGCAGTTGAGAGCCTGTGTGCTCCGGGGCCTCTGATCAGCCCTTTCGCTGCGAGCCCCCCATGGGTTGTTCCGGAGTCTGCTCCGATGCGAACAACGGCGGTCAGGGCCCTGGCTTGGCTCGTCACCATGACAACCACAACGCACCAAGCAAGTGCACGCCCCCTCTCAGAGCATTACTCAGAGTGGCAGCGCGTATGTATAATGGACATATGGATGGACAGAATTGTCAGCCGAGGTTACACTCTGCAGTTTGCTTCCCCACCCCCGCGTTTCAACGGGATAGTGGAAACAATCCTGTCATCTCAGGAACATTGTCTTGCTCTCCAGTCAGAGCTACAGGAACTTTTGAGGAAAAATGCAATTTCCAAAGTTCCTCAGGGGGAGGAGACACAGGGGTTCTACTCCCGTTATTTCCTGGTCCCGAAAAAGACGGGAGGCGTGAGACCCATCCTCGACTTGTCTCTGTTCAACAAGTCGATCATGGAGAGGCGGTTTCACATGCTCATGATCAGACAAGTGTTGGAGTGTGTTCACCAGGGAGACTGGTTCACCTCCATAGATCTGAAGGACGCATATTTCCACGTGTCGATCGTATCGAAACACAATAGATATCTGCGCTTCTCCTTCCAGGGGATACAATATCAGTACAACCGCCTGCCGTTCGGTTACTCCCTGGCTCCACGCACTTTCTCCAAGTGTGTGGAAACGGCGCTGGAGCCGTTGCGCAGGACAGGGATGAGAGTGTTATTCTACCTGGACGATCTGCTTTTATTAGCTCGTTCCAGGGAGGAAGCTGTGTTACAGACGAAAACACTGGTGTGTCATCTGTCGAGTTTGGGCTTCACCATAAATTGGGAAAAAAGCTCTGCTCTCCCCGCTCAGATCGTGACGTATCTGGGGGTGGAGCTAGACTCTGTCAGCATGAGGGCGCGGCTCTCAGGACAGAGAGTTATGGCAAGCCGATTTGACATAAATTCGCTAGACTGGATATGTGTTGCAGATATCTGCAATTCAGTTTCGCCTAGTCAAAGAGAACATTTTGGATATCCGCAACTACATTCCTCCTATCCACAACTGTCATTTCAGATATCCACAAAGACATTCCTCCTAGGAGAAATGACGTCATTTTTCCCATTCATGTCTATGGGGTTTCTCATTACAGATATCTACAATTCAATTGCGGATATCCACTATGTGAATTACGGATATCTGCAACTGAATTGTAAATATCTGTAATTCCATTTGGAGATATCTACAATTTGACTCTGACTAGTCATAATTCCAGTTCAAGATATCTTTAATTCACCTCAATTCAAGATTTCTACATGTCCCTTTTCAGATATCTTAAATTAAGTTTTGACTAGGCGAAATTACATTGTAGATATCTCTAACTGGAGTTAAGACTAGTCAAAACGACGTTGTAGATATCTCAAACTGGAGTTAGGGATAGTCATAATTTAATTGTAGATATCTATTATCAGGTTATAGATATCTTGAAATTAATTTTGATTAGAGATATCTAAAGTTGTAGATATCTGTAACTTTCATTCCGCCTAGTCAAAATTGAATTACAGATATCTTAAATTAGAGTTTTGACTAGGCAAAATTACGTTTCAGATATCTGTAATGACAAATTATAGGACCGCCTCCCACTTTAGACGGGAGCGGAGCAGGTCGTTGTCGTTCATCATCATTCACACAATACACCTGTGTTCACTGATTACATCGGTCCACGGATCAGTTTAGTACCATGTCACAGCAGCCGGCAGTCGAGGGGGTCGGGGTTTTTAACCGTCTTTTTAACGCTGCAGCCCGTGCCAGGCAGGAGCTGGCAACGAGCAATGAGGATTCCCGATTACTTTCTTCAACGAGAAGACTATTTCGCCGGGAAGTTCCACGAGTTCGGGGTAAGTTTGGCCATTTGCTAGCTAGCAGAATGTGCTAGCAGAAGTTCGGGGTAACGTTAGCTGTTAAATATGTTAACCTATCTTGTTTTTCCGGGTTGACTATCGTGCTTCGTTATCGTTACTATAAAGTTATTTGCAGCATAATTCACAGCCTCATACGTATTTAAGTGTAACGTTAATTCAGCTGCTACCTCAGGGATTCCCAATCTGGTTATATATCGCCGTTTTTCAGAATACCCTGCTGCTATATATAAACATGGCCTAACCATGACGCACTTTATAATAGAGCACCTTACCACCCACTGAATCACAGGGTCAGTCCCTCTCTGCCTGCATGCCATACACCCCTCAGTACATTCATGTGAACTTTTTATTTGTTTTATTTAGTATCTTATTGTCCATATTATTCATATAGATTTTAGCGAAGAGTGACTGACAGTTATGTATTTGTGTTTACAGGAGGATCTGGTGGCCGCAGGGAAAACCTTATTTGGCAAGCAAAGCTTTTCCTCCTTCCAGGGCCAGATAGTGATTTTCTGCCCCCAACAAAAACACTTGATGAACTTGCTAAACTTGGATTAGGTAATGTGAGATTGAAGCACATAAGAATTGAGTGTTATTTACTTTTACACCTTATTATCCAACCTTCTTGCCAAGAAAACTATGGAACAAGCTTTTTTAATTCTAACTTGAGCCTGTCTGGTCCCATTTGTAAAACTGTGTATTGGGAGACATTTAATTATGTTAAAATACATTTAGCATTTGTTTTAAAGAAATATTGTAGAGCTGTTTACTCTTTAATGCATTTTCATAAAAGTTTCCATGTAGCCATTTTAATAAATACACCTATGCCCTTCCAACACTTTCTCATGCCAAGGCATCATTTTGAAAGTGTTGAGGAATATCTCCCAATGAATCATTTTGCATCAGCTATCTAAAGTTAGTCAATGGTGGTTATGGTTAGTGTGGGTTCTAGGTGGTGCATTCGGAGGCTCAGCTACACCATATATCATATGTTAATGTTCTTTCACATATTATGCTCAGAGGCTCAACTGTGTGATGCCCTTGGGAGTGAAACCAGGCTCCCTCATCTCAGTCATATACAAATTTTGTTTAGCTTTAAACTTTGTAGAAGCACAACTTATCATAGGTTAGCTGTGGCAGTCATACAGGTCTACTTTAGTGGTTGGCAACACTGATTATCTCTGAAAATATGACAACAGTTTGGAAGCCTTGATTTGTGGAATTTATCGTCTTTGAAACTGTCTTCGCGAACATTGTAGGAGTCTGGGCAAGATCTCTAAGGACAGTTTGCGAGGATTCCTGAAATATCGGGAATATAGTATTAGCAACTAATGGCTGAGTTACTTTGCCACTAGAAGCAGATTATACTGATGTTTACATTTCCATTTTTAGGAAAACCTGTGCAAGATTCAGCAGACAGCCGCACAAACTCGAAGATTGGGTTGAACTGGAGTCTAGCAGAATTAAACAGCTTTGTTTGTCACAGCTACCCTCACATAAGCTTAAATTTGGTTGGGTTTGAATTGGCAAGAACAGGCAAAGGACGCAAAATCCAGATATTGAATGTTAGTTCTGTGAGGGAACTAAAAACAGCTGTTGGCAAAAGCAGACTTTACATCATGCCACGAGCCACTGTCTTGCAGGTATGGAATTATATACACAGGGATTTATATCATACTACAGTGCTGAAGTTAGTTTCACCTTTGTAACCTATTTTGAGGTTCTTAGAAATAGGCTGTTTATGTTTTTTTACCTTGACAGTTATAATAATAATAATGTACTACAATCAAATGTGTTAACTCTAATGTCTGCCTGTAACTGAAGTTACCCTCTCTGACCTCAGGAAACCTCACCACCCTCAGCCATGTCCCAGAATTCATTCCCACCACTCTCTGCAGCTCCAGCAGCAGATGAGACCTCACAGGTGGCTAAGGAAAATGTGGTTTCAGATCAGGTCCATATTGAAATGATTGCACATCTAAGATCAGTATGCACTTGATGAGTGGCAGATATAAACGGTGTTTTTGTCTTTTTCTAATATGTATTTATTATACTGTGATGTCTGAGCAGTTACATTCCCCAGGCAAACAGTTTTTGTACGTTTTGATTTTCTGTGTACTGCCAGGTGGCATCCACATCCTCTGCCATATCCATGGTTTCATTCCCACCACTCTCAATTGCTCCAGTACAAGATGAGACCGCCCCTTTGGCTGAGAGTACCCAAGCTCAAAGTGTGGTTGCAAATCGGGTAACAAATTTTGACATTAAAGAATCTATTATTTTAAGTATGTGTAGGCCTATTTGATGGTGATTGGTGAGAAATGCCATTTTTTATGTTTTACTTTAGGCTCTTCAAGAATGGCAAGCAATACGTGCCCAGCAAGACCAGGAATATAATGACAATTGGTTGGTGGATCAGGAGAAGGTAAAATTTCCAAGTTGTTATTTTGTATGTTTTACATGATATTACAGAATGCATAAATAATTTTATGTGGTCTTTTAATAGGAGAGGAAGAAACTAGCCTATCAGGCCTGTGAGGAAAGGCGTCAAAAGGTTTGTTTGTAATATTCGTTTGAATGAACTAGCCGAAGATTAATTTGAATTTTCTTTTTAATGAGAGCAATAACATTTCAGGCTATTGAAGCAAGACATCAGCGTCTATCTGCATGTGAGGTACCCTCTGATGGGGTGTTGATCAAATTTAAATATCCAGATGGACACCTCAACATGAGGAAATTCAGCTTGTGTGAGCCAATTCAGGTGATGTGTGTTCAGCTTGAGAAAATATCAAGTGTCGTCACAGTGGGTTGTCAAACGTCACTGGTGTAACACTGTTTCACATATTTTTAGACCTTGTTTGACTTTGTGGGACAAGATGATGGTGCCAGTGAAATCTTTGTGGTACAAGAAGCCACATCATCAAGATCAATTGAGAGCAGTTCCGCCGGGTCAATAATTGATCATGGCATAAAACCATCCTCAACTCTTTACTTACTTTGGTTTTCAAATCACCATGTACAGGTAAATGTATATTGCATTGTATTTCCTGTCTCAAATGAAAAATTGTTTTGTTTTGTGCAAGCTCATGTATTGTGTATGTTTGTCTTCAGGAAATTCTCTCAGGTCAACAAAATGATGGAGCTCATGCCCTAAACCATACATCTCCTGGTCAGTCGTCGCTGTCTGAGCCCTCAACCCAGCAAAGTCTCTCTGTGCCCTCTCTCCAGTCTGAGCCCTCAACCCAGCCAAGTCTCTCTGTGCCCTCTCTCCAGTCTGAGCCCTCAACCCAGCCAAGTCTCTCTGTGACCTCCACCCACTCACTGCTGTTTGAGCCCTCTCTCCAGCCTCTGCCATCTGAGAACTCTATCCAGCCATCGCTCACTCTGATCTCACAACCGCAAGAAATCCTGACTGATGAAGAACCATCACTCCCTCCTTCACCTGTCCAGGAACCAATCATTGATCTTGATGAACAAGAGGAGACGGTTTCACAAAATCAGTCTCCTGTATCAACACATCACCTTAGAGGACCTGTGGATGAGTATGTGTTTCTCATTAACTTGACATTGATGTTTTTGGTGTATGTAAATATTACATTTTCTATACCATAAAAAGGACTAGCACTAAACCAAAGTCAGTGTGATGCTTATATCCTGTAACATTTAAGCAGGTGGTTAAAACTTAGAAAACATGGTACATATTTGGCATATGAATAAAATGTATGAACTTCTTTGGTTGCAGGATTGATCTACAGACCATATTGAAAAAACTGGTCAGCAAAGTAGATGACTGCTTCTCTCCAACAAGCAACCAAATAAATGTGTGCAGGGACAATGTTTTACCATGTAGCCTGTGGGCATTTAAACGGAAGTCCTTCGACCCTGAAGCAAGACTGGATGTTGTCTTTGTGGATGAAGATGACAATGGTGAAGGGGCAGTTGACGAAGGCGGCCCGACCAGAGAGTACCTAAGGCTGTTGATGAGGGCCGTCCACCAATCAAACATCTTCGATGGACATGAAGATGATTTCGCCTAGTCAAAACTTAATTTAAGATATCTGAAAAGGGACATGTAGATATCTTGAATTGAGGTGAATTAAAGATATCTTGAACTGGAATTATGACTAGTCAGAGTCAAATTTTAGATATCTCCAACTGGAATTACAGACCGGCAGTTGCGTCTTGATACGCAAGGTAAGGAAGCCCAAATTCTTGGGGCTGTCTTCATTCAACTGGCATAATATTAGAAATGTATACACGGAAACCTATTTAAATTATTGCACTCCCTTATTTCTCCTGTCTTGATTTATTGTGTTTTTTTTACGTGTTCATTTTAGCTTTACAGAGTAAACTGTACACCTGGGTGGGGAAAATGATAGCTGTGTGCATCATTCATGGAGGAGTTGGTCCGCATTTCTTCTCGGAAAGGCTTTTCCGGCAAATCTGTGGAATAGAAACTACCCCGGCCACGGTCGATGAAGTTGGCGACCATACTTTTAGGGAGCAGTTGATGAAAGTAAGAAGGAGAAAGGTGTTATACATTGAATGTACAGTCTACTGTGACACAGCCCTCCAGTTGCTTTCTATTAACTTTCTATTTATGAAATGCTTCCTTTCATAGTGTACAGCTATTGACATGTAATTTATATAGGATAGGTGTCCTTGTAAGCCAAGTTTGGATTGTAGACTCCTGCACATTTTAATTATCCTTGTCTTTATGTGCCACTCACTATCTTTCATTCTGTCTTTTCTTTCTTTTTGTCTTTTCTTTTTAGATACAGGATGCAACAACAGTCAGAGAGGCAAACAATGCAATAACAGAGGCAGCAGATAGTCTCAGTATTATAGGTGCCTTGAGACATGTGTCCAGCCTGGAAGAGAAGGACTCCCCTTGTCCAGTCAGCTGCTGACTTCTTTGTCAACGGCAGATTGGCGACTGCCCTGGACCAGTAAGTAATTGCCTCACCTGTCACTAGCCCAGGACAACTCACACTGTCACATGTTTTCATAGGTTTGCTGATGGGTTAAAAACCCTTGGATTACTCAAAGAGATGAGGGAGAATCCGGCCGTGTTCTTCAACTTCTTTGTCAATGAGGAAATTCCCCTTCAGGCGAAGGACCTGTGCAAGTTATTTGTTCCAGACTTCTCAGCGCAGGGCAGCAACCGGAGAAACCGAGAAAATATGACAATCTGCTTCTGGCGTGACTGGTTGATTGACATAGAAGGTATACTAATTATTCTACCAGTAACAATATTGTATGTGAAAACATTTGATTTATTTTAAATTAACTTTTCTCCAATTCTATCAAGGTGTGAAAGGCATCACTTAATCACCGTTTCACACCACTTTCTTGTGTTACAGAAGGAGAATGCAGTCCAGTCACCCTTGAGAGGGTTTTGGAATTTTCGTCTGGAGCCTCTGTAGTCCCTCCACTGGGATTTCCACACCCTCCTCAAATACAGTTCATTCATGAAGAGAACCGAATCTTCCCTGAAGCAAACACGTGTATTGTTACACTATGCCTGCCGCTGCACTCTTCTTATGAATGGTTTAAAAAACATATGATGGAGGGAATTTTGCAAGCGCCGACCTTTGGTCTTGCATAATGTTACCGTGTTTGTTTTTAAAATTGTTCAGTGCAGGTTGTTAGAGGGCATGCCTCTATTGTTCCCAATTGTTTTCTACATTCTAGTTTTACAAGTGCTCTTTAACTTGGCACTTGTTGTTCTAATCACAACCCCATCACCAGATTTGTGCCCACCCTCTGCCACTCTGCCAATGCTGGGCCCACGACACAGGCCACAATGCCTGTTAGTTGGGCATCAACCACAGCTGCCATCAAGTGCCAAGTGCACTTGCACCTTCACTTTTAATGATGTGGTACTCTGTTAATGTTATGTCCAATTTCATGCACTTTTAAATATTTTCTATGTCCAAATCTTACAAGTGCTCCTTGCCTCTGTGGCACTTGTTGTTCTCTTTACTGTGGTCATCCCCACTTGCTGCACTCTCAATAAAGTGGTCAGTGCTACAATGATGCATTGTTGAGTGTATTTATATGCAGGGCCTATAATTTAACAAATCCTTTAAATCAGCATCCCAATAGCAGAAGGCCTAATAGACATAAGAATAAATGGCTTCTAGGCAGAATGGAAACATTCTCACACAAACATGGACTTCTGATCAATACTCGGACTAACAAGACTTTATCACTTTAGATCAAGCGTTTGCAATAATACACATTTGTTCCGTTTGTTTTGAAGACGTATGACCATGCATGATGCCAGCCTCTTGGGCAACTGTGGGCAGGACATGCACATTAGTTAGACATCAAATGTATATTTATTTATTGTACAATGTTGACCAAGCACAATGGGAGCAGAAATGCAACTATACAGCCCATCCCCCTACACAGAGTAGCCTAAACAGAGTCAGGCAGGGCGTGTCGGCGCTTGTCAACCAACAATAGGCCTACAATATGACATATGACAACACTTGTTGCTACTTCCAATGTCTTGACTGGCACACCCGGCATTAGCTACATCCTGGATAATGTATGCAACACTCGCACACTCCATGTGGTAGGCTATGCCACTCGTTTTTTTGTTTGTTTATTTTTTATTGACCAATGTACGAAATCCATAACCACTCGGTTATCGGGTCACCCATGCAGGAGCGATAGAGCAAACTCCATGGCTCTGACCCATGCAACTTGTTTTTGTATTTTCACAAACAATCAGACGTGGTCTGAACCGTGCACCTGCATGTCCGTTGGAAACATTATCGCCACTATGTCGCCACAACTATTTTACGTAGCGAACTAATGCATATTATAGCCTAATATAAGAATGCAGTGATAAACGGACACACCTGAACGAATGCGCCCGACAGAGAAACTTCGGTCTTCCCCAGCCTGGAAATGTGTGCCTACTAGATTTTTCAGTTCAGCCAAACTGCTTTTGAGTTCGTTGTTGGTCTCTGGTGATAGCAAATCTTCAATTCTTCCGAGATTTCTTTCACAGCTTTCAATCGAACGACGTTCTCTCTCTCCACAAATCCCCTGTGTGAGGGCTCGTTCAATTTCATGGCATTTTCTGGTGATTTTTCGATTACAGCCAACGCCATGACTGCTCCTTTCTTATTCCCACTTCTTCTTTGATGGCAAACGGAAATTACGTATTTCTGGATATCTAAAATCGCATGCCCAATAATTCGCACTCAAATGACGTTTGAGATATCTTTAACTTTAATTCTGCCTAGTCAAAACTGAATTACAGATATCTGCAATTGTCATTTAAGATGTGTGACGAGTTGAATGTCGTTTTCTGTGACGTCATTGCAGATATCTGTAATTCAGTTTCGCCTAGTCAAAACTGAATTACAGATATCTTTATCTGTCGTTTCGACTAGTCACAATTACATTACAGATATTTTGAATGAAAATTCCAACTATTCAAAATGTAATTACGACTAGTCAGAAAGAAGTTATCTACAATGTTAATTCCGGATAGTCAAACGTAGTTGATAAATGACAATTCGGCTTGCCATAGATGGGGAGGTCCTCGACACGGGGATTGGAACCTTCATCCCGATCTGGTGAGTCAGATTTGGAGCAGGTTCGGCGAAGCAGAGGTGGATCTGTTCGCCTCTCGCGGAAACACACAGTGCGCTCTGTGGTTTTCTCTGAGCGTGCGGGACAATCCACCGCTGGGAGTGGACGCGTTAGCGCATCGGCCGTGGCCCAGGATGCTTCTTTACGCTTTTCCACCGTGTCCTTTGATTCCACGGTTCCTGGATCGAGTTCTAGAGGAACGGCTGTCAGCCATCCTCATAGCTCCGGAGCGCACGGCCGCGTCATGGTTTCCATGTCTGCAACAGCTGATCTCAGGGTTGCCATGGGAGATCCCGTGGCGCGGGGACGCTCTCTCTCAGGCAGGAGGAGCGATCAGGAATTACCCGATGATAGGTCAGCGTCTGTGGGCCTGGCCGCTGAACGGGAACATTTAGAGAGGCTGGGGCTCTCTCAAGATGTTGTGCGCACACTGTAAGCCCGGAGTAGTAGAGTTTACTTAAAAAATTTGAGGAAATAGGTTGCCCTAAAAAATTTAAGTAATGGAAAATGAAAACTTGAGTTGATTCAACTTAAAAACTTTAAAGGCTAGAATTGTTATTTTAAGTTCAATGCACTAAATGCCAAATTGATTTAACTTAAAATGTTAATTTGTGTACATTGAAAAAATGAGTTTATTTAACTTTAAATCATTTGTGATATCAAATACTCTTCCTTATTACTCTACTTAGTTTTGTTAAGTTAAAGTGAGATTTTCTTTTCTTTTAGAATTTGTTAAACTAGGATAAAATAATTTAATGACAAAAATGTAACATTTTCAGTTTTATTCATTTGAACATACAATAACACGTAAACTTTACCTTTTAAAACCTAACAGTGCTGCTGGTAGCTAGAAGAACCACAGAAAATGGAATGATCATGAAATACAACAAAAAAAACAACTTTTTACAGCTAGCGTAAATCAACATATCAGCAATGTCATTTGCCTTCAGACAAGATGCGTGCACATGCGCACCAGACAACATTTCAATGTGTTCAATGTGACATCAGTGATAAGGATAAAGTGCATTTAACAGAGAATTACTGAAACGATTAAAATGAAAGTCTGTAGAAAAGGTGCAAGTCTGAGGTCAGTGCAAATATCAAAAAACAAGCACTGCCAATAGTGCAAATACCATCAAAACAGTGCTTATGCCATAAAACTGTGCAAAATGCCATCAAACTGTGCAAAACTGCAAACATGTATTCCTAAAAAACTGCTGACGCTTCTGGATTCGGGCTAAACAGCAGCAGAAGGAAAAAACAGAGCGAGACACTGGAAGGGCAAGGAGGGAACATAAGAGCATCACAGAGAAAGAGATATGAAGAGTGAGAGAGTGTGTGTGTGTGTGTGTGTGTGTGTGTGTGTTTTACAATGCAAGCTGATTTTTCAACGTTTGCATTTTCGGTGTCACTTTCGGCGCACTTCTTCCAAGGTCGAGCATTACCTGCTGAACAAAGTTGAAAGTGTTTTTCATATACTTAGGGTAATCGAGGTGCAGGGCATAAATTAGTCCAAAAAGAAGGCAGAAGGCCTGAGGTAGGTTTGCCAGGTTGTCCATCACCACGCTCCCTTCCAAGATGATGCCTACTTTGAATGGGTTGAGTGGAGTTGAATTTTCCTCATCCATGCAGAGGATTCCCACTGCAGTTTGACTGTATAGGCCATTGTCATTTACATCCTAACAGAGCAAGAAACAAATAGACAAGCAGAGGACATAATTATGCAACCTAGATTATGTAGAGTAATATGAAAAGTGTTGCACAACATAAACAGCACAGACAGTAACTGATTTAACTGACTTAACACACCTCATGTGGTTTTTGCTGCTCGTCAGCTCAGGCAAGTTTACAACAATGGCTTAAAATGAAAAGTCTATGCCTCTCAAACATTTAAAACAAATTAAATTACTTACAGAGCAGTTCCTGAAGAATGCACTGGGATCATCCCCCAAGATGACCGGCAATCCCCGAAGAATGAGGCACCTTATGTGTGTTGGCTCATTGACCTGGGAGATAGTGGACGTAGAATACAACAATAAAACAGTTTGTTAAGGATAGTCAAGTTTTTTTCATTTAATATCTGCATAGTCTTAATTTTTCAATCACCTTACTGCATTTCCCAGCACTGGAAAGTGCAGGACAAAGATTAACCAATGGAGATGAAGGAAGAGTGATAAGAAAAAGGAAAGGATAGCAGAGAGCAAATTGACCAAAAAGAATTGAAGAGCAAGGAAGAAAGAAGGAGAAGGTGTAGACTGATGTAGACGTTTCAACTCACCTTTGTCTTATGGAGAAGGTCAGTCAAAATCTGGCCGGTGAGGCCCCTCTTTTTCCTAAAGAGGTCCATCAGGCTTGGAGAGAAACGGTCAAGTGCATCAAAGAAGTTCTCTCTGAGACCCTGCCCCACCACTCGGTTGAACTCGCAATATACCTGAAACATATTACAAAGCAAACAATGTATGAGCCCATGTTAGAATGACCCAATCTGTGACCATTTACACCAGATTTGGTTAACCACTCCTAGATGGTCGTATATAAAACCTAGTGCTGAGTATTTTTTTCTACAATACACAAGACACAAAGCCATTGAATCATTTTTGTGAACACTCAAGTCATAAATGCTATTATTTATTGGGGGGGAACTAAAAGTGAAAGCTGAAAATGTGTGCCTGACTGGTCTTGACTGGTCCTCACTGCTCACAAACAGCCCCTTAAGTGAAAAATATAAAACAGATGTAGTTAATGCTTTCATGTGCTCACAAACACTGCATTTTCAAAAAAAGTTGTCACTGAAAAAAGTTTGCATTGCACCTAGAGTAATTAATACGTAAGTAATAGATGAAAAATGTCGATGGACTGGTTAACGTCTCACCGAGAGCCACTTCAAATTCAAACGCTTTCAACCATGTGTAGCAGGTAAGCTAAAATGGCGTCGCTAGTATTAGCTTACTAGCACTCACCTGATTAAGCTAACTGCACCGCAGCCGTTGCGCCGCCGCGTTCCTCTCTCCTCTGCCCGATAAAGAAGCGGGACCCCCGCTTCGTCCGTGGCGGCTCCCGTGTCCCGTCCGTCCGGTGCGCTCGCTTTCGCCGTCCGTCCGGTGCACAGGTCCGGTGCGCTCGCTTTCGCCGTCTGTCCGGTGCACAGGTCCGGTGCGCTCGCTTGCGCCGTCCGTCCGGTGCACAGGTCCGGTGCGCTCGCTTTCGCCGTCCGTCCGGTGCACAGGTCCGGTGCGCTCGCTTTCGCCGTCCGTCCGGTGCACAGGTCCGGTGCGCTCGCTTGCGCCGTCCGTCCGGTGCACAGGTCCGGTGCGCTCGCTTTCGCCGTCCGTCCGGTGCACAGGTCCGGTGCGCTCGCTTTCGCCGTCCGTCCGGTGCACAGGTCCGGTGCGCTCGCTTTCGCCGTCCGTCCGGTGCGCTCGCGTTCAAACAAACAACCGTCCCTAGTACTACACGCAGCAGCACGATCCACACGATCCACACGCATGGAGAGCTTCACCTTCTTCAGCAAGCACAGGCGGGAAGAAGGTACCTTCTTCTTCGTTGTCGTTTTTGTCCTTACAGGTGCATGTCGCCACCTACGACGCGGGGTGTGTAACTGCATGACTTGAAAACTCAAGTTTATACAACCAAAACTTAAGACTTTTTGTATATTCCACTTAAAATTATCCACCAACTTCATTACTCACAAATGTTAGTATATTCTACTCCAAATTAGTAGAATAAACTTACATCTGATAGTAATGGTATCATACTTAAATTTTTTATGTACATTCAACTTAAATTTTCCATCCCAGTAGATGTCCGGGCTTACAGTGCACTATCCAGTGCGCCAGGGCCGCATCTACCAGAGCTTCATACACATCCAAATGGAACGCTTTTCAGCGTTGGTGTGTAGGCAGGAATCTGGATCCCACGGTGTGTCCCCTGCCTCAGGTGTTGTCATTCCTCCAGCTTTTGATGGATAGGAATTTGGCTTTTAGCACAGTTAAGACATATGCTGCTGCTATTTCTTCCTGTCATGAAGGTTTTGGTGGCAGAACAGTGTTCAGTCATCCTCTTACGAAACGATTCCTGAGGGGCGTAAGAAGAGACAGGCCAGTGTCACGTTCCTTGGGCCCTCAGTGGGATTTAGCACTGGTTTTACGTGCATTGGTGAAAGCTCCTTTTGAACCATTGGAGCAATTTCCGCTTAAATTATTGTCACTCAAAACAGCTCTGCTGTTGGCTTTGACATCTGCAAAGAGAGTTAGTGATTTGTCTGCTCTCTCTGTGGCACCTTCATGTCTTCGGATCCAAGGAGATTGCAGCTCGGCTATTTTACGCCCTAATCCTGCTTTTACGCCTAAAAGCATCACGAGCTCTTTCAGATCAAGAGTGATCACTTTGGAGGGGTTTTTCCCACCCCATCACAATTCAGAGGAAGAGGCCACTTCCCATCTTCTCTGTCCTGTGCGTGCGCTGGCCTGTTATGTGGCGCGCACGGCCGTGGTGAGACGCACACAGCGTCTGTTTGTGCATTACAGGGAGCAGTCTCAAGGGCTCCCCCTGTCGGCACAGCGCCTGTCTCACTGGCTCTGTGAGGCCGTGTCACAGGCTTACCTTTCATCAGGGATGGTTCCTCCACAGAACATCAGAGCACATTCCACCAGAGGAATTTCCTCCTCTGCGGCTTTGCATGGAGGAATGACAGTGGGGGATATCTGCACTGCAGCTTCCTGGTCCTCCCCCTGTTCTTTCATCCGTTTTTACCTGCGGGATGTTTCCCGTTCCTCCATGACTCACTCTGTACTGAGTGTTTTGTCAGAGTGATGGTTTATTGGATGTCTCTGAATGATGCTCTCCCTCCCATCTAAAGAGCTGGGGAGAGTTGTCTGACTTCTACTCTGTATTTGCTAGCCTTAAAGGGCTGCCCCTATACTCATAGAATCTAGAGTTACAATACGTAACTTACGCTTCAGGGGAGGGGGTCTCCATTCAGCGCCAGGGTCGGACAACAAACTAGGGGAAGAGCAAGGGAGGAGGTGTCTGCTGCATGGAGAACAATGTGTGTCGCTCAGATGTGGAGATTATTTCTTCGGGATGTTCTCCGGACCTGGAGCAGCTCGTGATCAGATGCCGACCTTATTTCATCCCGAGGGAGTTTACATCTGTCGTAATAACAGCGGTGCACACTCCGTCACATGCCGACATCAGGCCCTGGACGAGCTGCATGCAGTTATCGACAGGACCGAGACATCACCATCCGAGGCTGCGTGTATGGTCGTCGGTGATTTTAACAACGCCAAGATGAGGAAAGTCCTGCAGAGATACCATCAGCTCATCAGCTGTCCTACGCGGGGTGCGAACACACTCGACCATGTCCACACTCCCTTCGGGGATGCTAGAAGGGTTGCTATGAAGACCATCATCACCATTCAACGAAGCAAACAACATCCAGCGGAGGAAGCAGAATCACTGGCTGACCGGCGCGGAGAAATGCACGTTCGGTGTGTACACAGCGATCATTGCTGCCGGTCAGAACTGTTCCTTGTAAAGTGTCTTAAGATCTGTTGTTGATGTCCCAGCCCGGTTTGGGGGGTGGGTATCATTTGAGTTGAACCCATGTTTTCTCCTGTTTCTGGATGAGGAGTGAGTTTAGGAACATGTCTTTTGGTTCCTTTCACTTCAGTATAGATAAGTTCAGGTTGCTCCCTTCAGGTGGTTTGTGTTTGCTGTTTTGCTGTTCGCCCCCCTGAAGCTAAAGAGTTAACCACGGGGACATTCTGGGACCGATCCCATCAGTGTCGCTTCCATCATCGCTTTGCTCGCGTGTTCCCAAAGGAGCTGATGTCCTGCGCGGATGCAACTTCCGTCCGTCCGCTCGCTTTATTCTATCCTTAGACCGGCTGCGAGGACATCGCGTAAAACCCACAGCGCGAGTGTGACGCGGACTGTTACAGTGTAACTTCCGCTCTGTAAACAATTGTCATGTGATTTACTTGTCTGTTTATTATTGTTTTAAATGAAATTCAACATAATCTCAAATACTGTACAATGTAATTTAATGTAATAGCAGCATGATGACAGTCAGTTCCTGAAAATTAAAATCCTCTTCTCTAACAAAACCTTGCTTCCCTGTGTTGATGTGATATTGTGAACAACGTATACTGAATGATTACAGTTAATGAAATGCAGCAACTGAAATACTTGCGGATTTTCTTGATAGAAACAAAGTTGTCTATTACAGATGTAGATTTCAGAACATGACAGTTATCAGTCTGTTCATTACATGTGATAAAAAATGCAATCACACAGCACATGTCACCATGTCCGACATGAAGTGTTGTGACCTCAGTGTGTTGATATCAATCCTCTTTCCGCTCCTCTCCTCTGAAGCAGAAGCAGCAGACACCAACACTCGGCTGTTAGACCCGCTCCGTCTTCCTCTGTCTCTGAGCGTCGCTCTCCAGAGCCGCGGACACGCGCTGGTTCGCTCCGACCGAACATTACGCAGAACCAATGCGGATTGAACAGTTTACTTTCGAGAGGAGTCTCTCCAGACACGCCCCCTTTGTGCATCCGACTCTCCAGACACACACCCCTGCGATCTGATTTGCCCAATGTGAGTCGAGGGAGGGCCTTATACAAATCCAGAACATTACGAGTATAAATGGTTGCACTCTGCAGTTTTATCTGCACAGGACATCAGCTCCAGATCAGTGAAAATCTTAGCGTGAGAACAGGACCTGCAGCCGGCTCTGCTGCGGACAAAACTCTGGAAAATGGACAAGACTCTGTTCACTTTACTGCTCATTGCCCGACTTGTGTCTGGTGGGTTTATTAATCCATGTTCACACTGACACCACATCTGTCCTGAGAGGCATCAGCTCTGTGTGATGTGAACAGGACTAAATGTGTTCTGTGTTTTCTCAGGTGGATCTCATCCCATATGTTCGAGTCTGTCAGTAACGGTGGAAGAAGGTGAAGACGTGAGTCTTTGGTGTGGACTTGTTGTTCCCTCGGTCAACTTGAGGAATTACACGGTGGAAGTTACAAGAACTGACCCCAGGCAGTTCGTCCTCCTGTATCGAGACAGAAGAGTCCTCCTTGATGTCCAGATGGAGCAGTACAGACACAGAACCACACTGGACCTCAGAGGCCTGATCAGTGGAAACGTGTCAGTGCAGATCTCCTCTGTGAAGATGTCTGACAGAGGAGATTACACATGTTTGATCCCCAGACTGAAACCCATGTGCATCATCACCCTGCATGTTGGTAAGGATCCTGAACTCATGCCTGTACGGCACAGTGGACAAACGGCAGATTGTGAGTGAACGTGTGATGTGAGAAAGTGCTCAACCTGTTTGTATCTCATGTGAAACAGTGGAACAGAGGAACCACGTCAGTGCTGCGCCTCGTCTGGAGAACAACTCTACTTCCAACCAGCCGGCGAAAGGTATCTGACTTTATTATCCACTAGAAAACTGGAGTCGTGCCTTTTATTCACTTTCCACTTCATCCTCTGTTCTTCTGTGTTTGAGTCCAGAGCAGTAAACCACAGAGGAACTTGCAGAATGAGTCACTGTCATGTTCGTGAAAAGAAGATTCATCTCCTTTCTGTTTGCCCGTCACTCCTGCAGGTGCTGTTGCAGCCATTGTTGTTGCTGTGGTCCTCTGTGTTCTTCTTCCTCTTGGTGCTCTCCTGTTGGTGGACTTCATCAGACTGAGAAGTGGAAGAAACAGTAAGTGACAATTTCTGCTCTGTAGCATTTCACTTTCAGTGCATTTACTCCAGTTTAGATGGAGCTTTTAACAAGTGTCTCAAAACCACTTTCAGGTCTCACAGGGAATTGTGTGACGAGATGCAGAGGACAACAGGACCAAGATCCCTTCACTGGTTACCATGTTGCAACCGGATCGGGTCCAGTCTACATCCAGGACCCGGTCCAACCGGATGAAAGGAGAGGGACAGGCCCCTGTGAGCTGCGAGCAGAGACGTCCCCTCACTTGGAGCATTACAGAGAGATTATCTAACTGAATGAAGTTGATGATGAAATGAAACGACTTCTATAACAAATGTTCACTGCTGTTAACACTTTAAAAGTTTGTATTAGATATACGTGATGAAGTGTCTGCTTAACCTCTGATATTAAAATGTTGAAGCCACAGTTCATGTGATTGAACCGTTTATTTGTTTATCACAAGTACTGAGGACATTGTACATGGACCTTTTCCTTATAAATCAAACAGGACACTTTGGTGAATTAAGGTTTTCATTCATCAAATGTTGTCTTTCTGACCCTGACATCGAGGTGTTTGTTAGTGAGGTGGAGGTGGAGAACCATATGGGACAGCAGTGATGTCAGTAATAAAGAGAATACACTGGTCCTCTGCCGCTGCTGTGGATAACAGAATGTGTGAGATCAGAAATCTGGAATCGCTCTGGAGAGCGACGCTCAGAGACAGAGGAAGACGGAGCGGGTCTAACAGCCGAGTGTTGGTGTCTGCTGCTTCTGCTTCAGAGGAGAGGAGCGGAAAGAGGATTGATATCAACACACTGAGGTCACAACACTTCATGTCGGACATGGTGACACGTGCTGAGAGACTGACGCGGGGAGCACAGAGAAAAGAGACTATAATGATTGCATTTGAAAGAAAGGTGTCTCCTCAGGAGGTCGACTTCGGATTCAGGAAACATAGAATTCGGGAGTTCGTACCACACCGGGCTGGAACATCACCAACAGATGTTACGACACGTTACACGGATCCGTTCTGACCGGCAGTCTGACTGGCAGCAGTGCGCGTCCCGCCGTGTTCACGCCCGCTCTCATGTAACTCAGTGGCGCTGTTCACTTCGGCTGTGATCGCGCTCAGCACCTATGCTTTCCGCGTCAGGTCTTTTCTCTTCGGGTTGTCGCCAGATGCGGAAGCGTCGCGTAACTCTGTGACGCACAGCAGCCGGGCTGTTCACATGAGACTTTGCATTGCTCCGCGCCCGTCAGCCCGTGATTCTGCTTTCTCCGCGGGTTGTATATGCTCCGTTCAATGTAGGGGTTCGGGGTAAATGATGATGGTCTTCATAGCACCCCCCCCCCCCCCCCTCTTTCTCTGTCTGTCTGCTTGTGTGCTTGTACCAGGGCTGGACTGGGAGAACAAAACGGCCCGGGCATTTTTTGGCTCAGACCGGCCCACATAATTAGCCGAGCACATCTGCCATTAAGACATTTAGAAGACATAAGTTACGTCAATTTAAAGTAGCTCATATTAAAAGTACTTAAGTATCAAAAGTATCTGGTGTTGAAATGTACTTAAGTATCAAAAGTACAAGAACTAAAATTAAAAATGCAAATTGCTTTTTATAGTAGGTCTACACAGACACAAAACAACCCAAAATGTTTCTCCTCAAGATTTATCTCAACTGACTGAAAAATTACAACAACAATATGCATATAATGTATAATTTTACCAATTTTGAACCCTAGATGCTGAGGTTCAAATAGTAATGGACCAGTGCATCTGAACTTCTATTTAACTATAAACAAGTGCCTCTTGTGTCTGCCCAAGAACATTAATAAACCACAGTATAACCACTATACTATAGGCACACAAAATAAGACACTATCTCTTATCCTATTCTAGAGGAAGTAAAAGTCGTAACAAGATTTCTGAAGGTGAACCTGCGGAGGGATAGACCAACCTCTCGCGCTGCCCCCCCCGACGGCAAACACGCCACCGGGACCTGCACATCTCAGGAGGGAGGGGGAAGCGAGTGAGAGAGAGAGAGAGAGAGAGGTGCGCCGTCGGTAGAGGCGTGCGACGCCAACCTCCGCTGCTCAAGTAACGAGCCAGTTTGGAGAATGTATTGAAAATTGAAAATGCGCGCTCACATGTCTGCCTCCACTCGCTCATCATTGTCGAGTCCTCCTCGCTCGTCTCCCGGCGCACCTGCTGCTGCTGGGCTGGTGAACCCGGCACCACATAGGTCCGTCAGTTTGGCACATTTAGCAGCCTCCACCTCCAGAGACTTCTGCTTTTTTTCCCCGATGCGTTTTTTACTCTTATTATCCATTTTAAGTTTCTGTTTCAGCAGCAGCCCGTCCCGCGACTCCCACCGCCAATGCAATGAGGTCCCGCCCCACCCTGGTTTGTGTTGTGATTGACAGCACTGTCAGGGCTCTCTGAGCCTGTCAGCCCATGATTGATTGACAATGACAAACAATAGACCAATAATATGTGTCGATGCTGGCAACACACTGCTAGCCCTCTGTAGCCAATTGGCCGGCCCAATTGGAGGGAATTTAGAGAGGAAGAAGAGAAAAAAAACAAAACAACAACATAGCGGACCAGACCGGGGGCCCGTTTCACAAAGCAGGTTTAGTGAAAACTCTGAGTTAGTTAACCCTGAGATGAGGGAAACTCTGGTTTTTCAGTTTCACAAAGCCAGTTCAGCTTTACTCTGAGTCAGTTACCCTGGCAACATACTCCGTGAACCTAACCTGCTCGCTGGCAGGTTTTCTTCAACTAACCCCGAGTTTCTCCTGCTCTTAAGTTGAAGCCTGCAGACTGAAGGCAGTGGCAGACATGGCGTGTCCTTTTATTGAAGAGCCAGTTGATGTCGAGGCGCAGATACTCCGCAGACATCTCCACCGGGAGAGGATTATTAGACCCCGATTGGATGTTTTATCATTCCCTGATGAGTATCTGTTTGAGCGTTTCCGTTTCTCTGCATCATCTATAATTTATATAAACGATATTCTCAGCCCTCACATCGCTCACATGACGCATCGTGGACATGCTCTCAGTTCCGAGCAAATTCTTTGTATTGCACTTCGTTTTTTTGCCAACGGCAGTTTTTTGTATAACGTCGGTGATGCAGAGCATGTGTCCAAGGCAACTGTCTGTCGGGCTGTCCGAAATGTGACACTTGCACTGAAACGGCTACTATGCACGTTTGTAGTGTTCCCAAGTCAAAGACCCACCAGACTTCTCAAAGAAGAGTTCCACAGAATTGCAGGTATCAGTCTAAGCAGTAATTCATTTATGTCATAAAGCTTTGAGACTTGAAGCACTAATCAGTCAATTTGATATATTTTAGGGTTTCCAGGTGTGATTGGCTGCATAGATGGCACTCACATTCCTATCATTGCTCCTTCAATAAATGAAGGAGATTATGTGAATAGGAAATCTGTCCACAGCATTAATGTGCAGGTAGGCCTAAATAGTAGCCTTTAACATTCCAAATTAAATACACTACACCATACAGCTAATTACTGTTCTCCACTGTGAAGATCATATGTGATGGAGCCCACATGATTAACAATGTGGATGCGAAGTGGCCTGGGTCTGTGCATGACTCACGAATGTTTCATGAGTCGACACTGAGTGCCCGATTTGCCGGTGGTGAGTTTATATATATAATTTATATACAGTATATAGTTATATCCTATGATCAAATATTTTGTTTCCTCCTATTGCAACTGAAACAAACTGTATCTTGTATTATCATAGTAGAGTTCGATGGTTACCTACTCGGAGACAGAGGGTACCCCTGCCAGCGCTATCTGCTGACCCCTTACCCTGACCCTGAGCCTGGCCCACAGCGACACTACAACTTGGCTCACTGCAGGACACGAGCCAGAGTGGAGATGACCATCGGGATACTCAAGGCCCGGTTCCAGTGCCTTCGTAGGCTCAGGGTCACCCCAGAGAGAGCTTGTGACATTATAGTGGCATGTGTGGTTCTCCACAACATTGCCACTATTAGAGGAGAACAATGTCCTACTCTTTCCCCCTGTGATCCAGGTATTAATCATACCCCCCCTGCTGATACACGAGATGGAAGAGCTGTTAGAGACATGATATGTGTCAATCATTTCTAACTGACCCATCACCTCCCCAATGTTCAAGAACGACAATATGCATCTCATTTTATGAGGTCTTCTTTATTTCCTAGAAGGACAAATTTTGTACAGTTGTTAATCCTTTGTTGTTGAAACAATTAAAAAACATCCACCTGTGGGCACGTCACCCACCTTTAACTGATGGTCCAGCAGTTGTATTTCCTTTTCTGTTTTGGTGATCTGCAGCCTTATGTGCTCCATTTCTAGGTGTGATTTGTTTATTTGAGATTCTAAATATACCTTGTAAAGTTGTTTCACAGGGAGCTATAGGAACATAAATGACATTGAATTTCAGTGCCATGTCTATTTAGTGTCATTGTAAGTTGTGGGTCAATGCTGAACAACATCTTACTGAGGTAAGCTGTGCTGTGGAGGTTGATGGACCTTCTTCCCCATTGTAATTTCCAGCATGGCTCTGTTAGAGAGAAAGAAGTTGCAAGTTGTATTGTGGAACAACACTATTAACTGAGCCAAAGTTATTTAAAAAAAAAAAGGTGTATACTTCAGCAGGCCTCTCTGCATCTTCCCTCTCTGTGGCAGCTGATAAGGTTTCTTCATCATCCTCCTGTAATGAAACAGAATGTGTTTGTTATATTCTACCAATTATGAAAAATCTGTGGAATATTAAGAGTACTTACAACAGCATGGAGGTCTGTTATGGCAGAAGGCTCAACGAGACAGATTACACCATCAGTAACTGGTAGAAAATGAAGATTAGACAGTTGATGATTACCCAGAAAAGTGCCCCACCTAATTTAAACACAATTTTTCAAACTCTGAGTCACCTTAAAATAGATTGATATCTGAAAGCAAAAGCAGCCAATTGCAAAGAACTGTAGCTTACTGCTACAAGAAAAATCGGTGTGCCAACTAAGTTGTGTCTAAGATGAATGGGTGGCCATTACTGAGCGAACACTAGAAAAAGGATTAACGTACATGCCATTCATTTGAATAACTTACCTCTTATGTAGGCCCCTGTGACCTGGGGCGTGGGTGGGTCCGATGAACTCCCCCCAGAGATGCCCTCAGCAATGGGTCGTCCACTGTTCTGACTGAGGGCCATCTTTTCAGCCTCTGTGAGAGGTGGTGGTGGTGGACCGCCACCTGTTTTGCGGGCCTCAGCCTTTTTTCTGTTGGCTATAATGGAGGTCAAATTTAAATACATACAGAAAACACAACTTTGGAGACTTGTATGTATAAAAGGCATTTAGGTGTTGCTTTCATAGAGACAATATTAAATACTGGCAGTGTTGGGATTTCTCTTTTTTTTGCAGATTTCCCTAATTACTTAAATATATCCATCACATGTTGAATGTAGCCACTAAATGCTGTTTAATGAGGGCAGGCTAAACAACATCACAATTGCTTGTACTTTATTATACCTTACCTGTTTGAACTACATTTTTATATTTCATCTTTAGCTGCTGCCAAGTCCGTTTGGTGCCTGTTGGGTTGCACCTGTGCTCACAGACACACATATGGAATATAATTGTTGAATAAGTGGAACATTCAAGACAAAACATTTCTTTTTTTTCTCAAATTAATACTGACGCATTGACTCGGTCAGCAATTTCCTGCCACGCAAGATCCCGCGCTTTTGCTGCTGCCACAGTATTGCTTCTTTTTAAAAATATATGCTCACTTTCTGCATACGCAGTCATTAATATTTCCAACTCCACTGGGGAGAAGTAGGAGGATCGAGGCTGTTTACCACTTGTTGCCATGGTGAATCATGTTATCTGTGTTCCATTGATGAAGGCTTTTTATATCCTCATGCACAAGCTTCACTCAGGGCTAACTTGACTCTGAGTTGATTGAACTAAGTGTTATCACCTGTTCTGAAACCGAAAACTTAGAGTTTGACAGCTCAGAGTTGCTCAACCCAGAGTTAAGGTTTTAACTCAGAGTTTGTTGAACCTGCTTTGTGAAACGGGCCCCGGTCCACATTGGGTCAACGGCCCACCGGGATTATGCCCGGTATGCCAGATGGCCAGTCCACCCCTGGCTTGTACACAGTAAATTTTGCAGTGTTAAATCAACACTTAAAGAGTTAAATTTAACACTGTGTCCGAGTGTATTTGGTCCTTATCAGAATTGGTGTTAAATTAACTCTTTCCATAGTGTTAAAATTTCAGAGTTAAATTAACTCAAAATTTAGTAAAAAATTAACACTGGCTAACACTGTACAGTGTTAATGGAACTTAACACTACAGGTTAAATAACTCTGGAGAGAGTAAATATGACTCTGAGCAGTGTTGATAAGTTACTCTACTGTGGTGACAAATCAACTCTGATCATATACTTTTTAACACTGAATGGAGTTCTTGAAGGTTAACACTGGAGGCTCATATAACTCTGATTACTGTTAATTTTACACAGTACAGTGTTGATGATTTACTCTGTGCTGTGAAAAAACTACTCAGAAAGAGTCAAATCTTAACACTGCACAGATCAATATGTTGTTACTTTTACACCTTTGTAGTGTCAAATTGCCTCTATCTATACTATACTTTTAGAAATACCATTTAATAAAAACAAGTGACCACCAAAATGCATTAAACTTCTCATTTTTTATTGCACAAAGTACCTTCTAAAAATGCATTTAACATTTGGAATCAACCTTTATAGTTGTACAAAATAAATACAAAGTGAATAGTTGTGCAATGGGTGTGTGTGCCTGCCGTGCCAAGCACCCCAAAACAATAACTTGTTCACATGTAACATAACAGTAAGATTGTGTTAACAGTGCAATGGGTGTGTGTGCCTGCCGTGCCAAGCACCCCAAAACAATAACAGTTAACAGTGTACTTGCCATGCCATTACAGGGCTCAAAGTGAACTTTACATCATCTGAGCTAGATGGTTGCAGTCATGCCAAGCAACTGATCAAGTCTGCATAAAAACATTACTTAAAAAACAAGTTAACTTTTGATCAGTCTTACAATGCCACAACGTTTGTCTCGGGGACATTGGGACCCCTCCTTCCTACTAGACTACCTAGGTCTGCATAAAATGGCAATATGGAACAATATATAAGGCAGTATCAGTTGTACCATACTTCATTTGAACATCAAATGGTTTGAAGTAAAAAAGATTATTTATGTGCAACACTTTAGGAACTTTGTCTGGATGCAGCTTGACCTTAAAAGCATGGTAATGGTTATCAAAACAGATGGTTTCCATCAATTTTCCACAGAGCAAAACACAATCATCTTTTACAGCAATCATGTCAATCTTACAAAATACAGGCATCTCACATGCTACCTCAGTGCATACAATGAAGTCACAACGGTATTCCGTACCATGATACTTTATCCATTTTGCAGAAAACACACTGGTTGACAAAATAGTTCCAAATTTTTCCGCTATTGCTGCTCCATGTTTTGACTCATAAAGTGTCACAATTTTTCCTGGACCTACAATTAATCTTTCTTTGCTAAAAGATTCATGATACATTGCCATATATCTTTGGTGCTTTTTGGCTAATGTTGTTGTTATGTTTTTAAAGCTTTTTAATTGCTGTTTGAAGAAATTATGTTTGGCTTCGTAACGCATACACCATGTGTGTAAAATTGGACCAATGTGCCTAATGCAGCTAGGATAATGTATCATAAAATGATGCTTTGGCAAGAGATTTCTTTCAGGAAATAATTGCTTGAACAGCCGATGATGATCAGTGATTAAATGTTTGAGGTATATGGTCATGCCTTCTGACAAGACTGGTGAGAATACAATGTTAACAATCTGAAGAAGCAAAAGTAGGAGATGCCAGTGTTTATCATCTGTCTCGATCAAATCACCAAAAAGCAAAGGCATATTGTTCAACAAACACCAAGCCTGTATGGCATTCAACCCCAAATCATTACTTTCATCCATCATTTTATCTGTTGGCAGAGGTGGACGGTTTCGCTGCTGACTGAAACCATAGTCATACGCATGTATTCTACCAGCCACTTGTTCAGCACTTAGGCAGTTGCCTTGGATGTATTTCAGAATCAGTTTCACCTCGAACTGCCCAACTCCCTCTAAAATATCGTGCATGATATCAACTGCAAAATTGTTGGCTGTGTTGAAATACTGAAGTGAATTCAACAGACAAACACGTTTGACACCATATACATGTGGCAACCTTGGATCTGTTTGTGCAGTTTGACAGTGCTGTGCATGTGAATCAACAGTTCTTAAGACAACTTCCGGGTCATCTTCACAGAATACAGTTTGGAAAGAGTGTTTCTCAAGGAGACAGAAACGACAGCAATATCGCGCCCCAAATGACTCTACAAAGCCAAAGAGACCATGCAAACCAAGATTGTCCCCAGTGACCTGAACTACAGTACCATGAATAACATGTTCAAAAGTTGGAATTTGAAGTCCCTCTGTCTCAAGCACTTTCAGATCATTAATAAGTGGTTCCAGTATCAAATTAAAACTGTATCGCTTTATGTCCTGTGCATGAAATAGAGCACACAAATGAATATTAATCAAAGACGAATTAAAGATTGGGGGGTAATTTCTTAAAGTAAAATATATAGCACCTAATTTATGTAAACCCCTTTTTGGTCCCAAGACATTTGCAGTTTCGAAGTCGTCGTAAAAGAGCTGGATCTGCAAGGCATCTTTTTCTATAGAAAATAGGGGACTTTGGTTAAAATAGGTGGCATCTCTCAAGTCTGCATACACACCTTCCTTGGGAATATACCTGGGCTTGAACAAGTCTGCAGATTCTTTTTTTTGTAAAATACTCTTCAGTGTTTCCAAAATGGGAACATATGCAAACATGTCAGTTACAAGGACTTGGTCATATGTCCCAGTAGTTTTGTTTCTTCTGCTGTCAAATCTTGTGCCAAGCACTTTTTGTACAGGCTCAACAAGTCCCCATTTCTTTCTTAGGTGTCTGCTTAGTTTTGCTTCTGTATTTAAAGGTGTGAATGGGTTTTCCAACATTTGGAAGGATTGCTCTATTTTGTTCCTATTTTTTGTATCCTGTGGAGAAAAGCACTGTAAAGCTACATCTTTAGCCTGACTGTGAACCTCAAAAATCACTTCTTCCATTGATGAGACAAATCTCTTAACATTAGACTGACTTAATCCTGCTGCTTTGAGTTGTGCAATAGCTGTGGCACACATATCTAAAGGGCTGCTACTGGACCTTGTCAACGGGGTAGATGTTGAGGCTGTCTCTTCTACATTGGCTGTCACCTGCTCTCCTGCTTCACCAAGATCTGCTCTGCTTAAATTGACGTCATTATCAACTTGTTGGTCAATATTGTCAGTGTGTTTGGTGTTTAAATGTTTCCTAAACCCAGAAAAAGTTCCAAGCACACGGCCACATCCAGACTGAGCACATTTAAGGCGAAGATATTTTCCATCCAAGTAACCATGAACAACTCGTAAATGCCTAACAAGGGTATTTGTGCAAGTTAACTCAGTCTGACAAACAAAGCACTTCATGACAAACAGATCAATACTGTTGAAAGTACTAATGACAGTCTCTGGAACACACTGGGGCTCTCGTCTGGCAGCTGGTCCTCCAGGCCCATCTTCCCAAGATGTTCCTTCAGATAATGCTACACAACATGAAAAAAAACACCATACTTTGACAACCATATAAACGTACAGGCAAGAAAAACAAACAAGAACAATAACAATGTTTCAAATCTTCTTCTACTTTTATTATTATTATTGTTAGAGCGTTACCTCCATATGATGATCGCCTGTCTCTAGCAGTGGATCTCTGAATAGTTTTGATCCTCCAGGCCAAGTACCCTGATCCACTCTCGCCATCATAATAATGGTCCTTGAAGGGTGAAAGGATAACAAAAACAGACACTCAATTAATGAGATTTTTTTTTAAGTTAAGGTGCTTCCAATTTTGTACGCAACAAAAAAAGTGTAATTTTGGACATGAATCCTCCATTCCTGCCTCTCACAATTGGGGATTGGGGACTGGGGGTAAGAAAGCCATAGTTCCACAACTGCAACTGGAAAAGCCTCATGTATGCAGAGCAATTAAATCAATTTTTTCTAATCAAAAAGTACCTTTGAAAGTGTGCTCTGGTAGCAATCAAAATATTTAATCTTTTAACATTATCACAGAGATTATATGTGACTTACATAACCGGTCCTGGAGAATGGATCACTGAGGTAGGGGAATAAGTTCACAATGCCCCTGGCATACATTTCTTTCACCTGTCTCGGTGGTGATATACTGCAAGATTTAAAAAAGTACAGATTTGTTAAATGCACATTTAACAAATACTTGAACTTGATCTAAAAGCTTCACCAAGTAACATAAAAACTATTTACAAATTACCCATTCTTCTCCGTCATGTCAGCTGCCAGTATGTTCACCATTTTCCTCCTGGTTTCATCTGTCAGGGACTTGCTTCGATTATACTCATTCATTATGCGTTCCCCACCAGGTTTCTTGGTAAGAGTGGATTCCACCAACTTCAAACAAAGAGAAAAACAATTCCACATGTCTTAAAAACAAGTGGTTATTTTTTTATGGCCTTGGCGGCCTTAATATAATCCCTGTTCTGCTCTGTTTGTGTGTTAATTCTTACGTTCTTGGCTTCTGTGTCCAGCCTCTGCTGTTTAGGACTTTCTGAGAGGATGATTGTGTCGTGAGAATCAGACGATTCAAGGGATGTAGACAGCTCAGGAGATGGTACCATGGAGACAGTTTCTTGACACAAGAGAAGCAGAAGGAAGGAAAATATTAACCACAAGGAACTAGCAATGTACATTGAAAACTGAAAAATAAATTACATATTTAACTGAGACATACCAGTTTCATATGTGATGGTTAGCACTCCAACTGAGGGATCCTAAACTACGTCCTCAAATACGTCGTCATCCAACTCAGTCCCAGAACTGTCAAAAACTTTCACACCTTCTGTCACAGCTGGCACACCAAACTTTGCAAATGCTACAGGAAAAGACAAATACTTGTATGTGTTCATGATGGTCAAACATTCATGTCCAATGAATCTGGAACATTAGTCTACTTTTTTTTAACAAACATGAATAAATTAATGTGTATAATAAAAGTATTTGTAGTATTATAACTTTTTTTTTAGCAAAGAATTCAAAGTTTCTCAATGTCAATAGAGATGGTAACATTTGTACAGAAAGTTACTATCACATTTAGCACCATAAAGCTTCCAGTGCAATGTTTGAGTCTAATGTCAATTTCTTACCTGCAATCAAGAACTCTTTGAGATCTGGCTCCGTTATTCTAACAAATTTTTGGACATCACCAAGCCTGGCTTTAATCAACATGGTTCCTGCAGCACACAATTCCTCATTGTCAGAATCTTATATGCTTATCATGATAAAAAAAACACAAATTTAACAGCAAGTGCGTGGTTTTCAACAGAGCCCTGCAGTAAGACTAACGTTAACTTTTATTGTTCAATTTGAAAATAAAATGTGTAGCTTGTTTCAGGCCACCAAACAGCAGATAAAGGATCAGCTATTTACAGAATTGACAAGCACCACTTCCATTTTTACTTCATAATAAAACACCCGAGTCCAGGGCTGTACGTTAACTTTTTTCAGCACATAGCACTGGTGCTAAAGAGGCTGACAGTTTTTTAGCACAGGACCAGAGAGTCGTAGCACACCCTAAAAATGAATGAATGTTACATCTTTGTATGAATGGATAACAGACAGTACAACTCAGCGTTGTAGCTGTATCTATACATTTACATTTTTGTCGTTGGCGCTTTTTTTGTCGTTGGCGCTTTTTCGGTCGGTGTTGGTGGGTCCTCGTTCGCTTCATTTACGTTGTTGTCTGTGTCGTGTCTTTCGTTCGTTTTGTATTCTCAACGCGAACAGGTTGAAAAAAACTCTTCATCGTTGTTGGCTCGTGGGAGTAACGTTGTTAGCCACTGTGTACCTGTGCTAACCCAGCCGCACGGGACAGAGCGTGAAGCTCACCTAGTCCACTTGGGTGAAAAGCCAACAACAAACTTATTTACAAAAGTCGTCGACACACGAGTAAATTGTCCCTCTTTCGCTTGATCGCTGCGCACCTGTTGAGTCTCTAGGCACTGGGTGGTCCCCGATAAGTTCTCACCGGGGGCTGCAAAGTAAGTGATTATTGGTTCCATGCCGATTTATTTCCTTACGAGTTGTTGGGTGGGGGACATTTTGCAGCGCGGACCTTTCCCCAGAACACATTTACTGTAGAGAACAAGTGTTACCTTAACCTCCCCGAGGCCAGCATCGCGGCTCCGGACCGTAGTTGGCAGCTCACTGGTTATTTGGCTCGCTGACTGGTAGATAACGAGCCATCCGGACCACTCCGTGAAAAAGGAGGATGAGACGTTTCTTTCCCTCTTAACGGCGCCACTTTATTTTCTCGCTGTACAGCAGCAGCATCACTCCCACCACGCTGTCAGTGGTCATTCACTTTATGTTGTTCACACATTTTAACTCCTTTTCCCAAAGACACACAGTCTCACTGTGCGTCTCTCTGAGCGAATGAGTGGGTGCGGAGCCCCGGGGCCTGTGTGTGTGTGTGTGTGTGCTGTCTGGGAGCACAAACACGCATTCGCCCGCACAACACTGTACAGGTAGCTGCTGCAGAGCCGCGGGTTGCAACCATAGACTGTACTGCGACCCCAGGCTACGGCGAAAGAGCGATTTCCACCGTTAAAGAGATGCCAACGTCAAAACACAAGTTCCGCCTCACATTCCCCCTCCCGGTTGCGCCCGGCGCGCGACACAGTTTGAGAATCCATACATTTTTAAGACCTGGCCGAATCAAATTTAAGACCTTTTTAAGACTTTTTAAGGCCTAAAATTTCGATTATTAAATTTAAGACTTTTTAAGACCCCGCGGGAACCCTGTGTTAATTACCTTTTGCGGACATGGTCAAGTTGGACACGAGCGCATTTTAAGCTAGGTATTCACTCTGTCCCGTTAGCCGTTTTTAGTTCGGTGTTAAGATACAAAACCCGATCAAATACGGGGGCGAGCAACCCAATGTTCTTCATAAACACAATTTCTGTTGAAATGTCAACATAAAAAGTGGGTTAATATATGAAAATAAGAAACTTACCGCGGCCGCTCGACGGGGAGAACATGGCGGTTGGAAAAATCTTGACGGTTGATCTCATCGGTTTGAAGGATGACGAGGTGGGCGGGGCTTTACAGAGTCAAATCGACATGGCGTCTTGTAACTCTGCAAATTAACACCAACACTAGGGGGCATTCTACTCAGTCTGTTGTTGTAATAACTCTGAAAGAGTCAATGAACTTTGACACTGCACATTTAACACTGCGAAATTTACTGTGTAGTGGGGGGGCGGAGGACACATTTAATCATGTGAGAAGGAAAACTCGGGGAAATTGAAACTCCAGAAGAACAGCAGGGAACGCTAAAATACGGGACACATATTTGATAATTTATTTATAAAATGTCATTGTTATCGTTTAAATTAATTTCCCAGTGCGTTTCCCCGAGGGATGCGCAGAAACCATCGGTGCAGAGCGCGATGCGCAGCCCCGAGCCTCCTTTCCGCTCCCATGTTACTCAGATCAGATGTGATGTTCACATCGTCGTGATGCGCCGCCTGTCGCAGAGGGTTCCAACACAGTTGAACAGTTTACTTTCGATATTGGTCGGTCCACCGCTGAATGGTGCGAGTCACCGGTCTGTCACGTTTGAGTTTCTGCCTCTAGGAAGGTCGGCAAAACTGAAGTGATCTGATTTGCCGAATGTGAGTCGAGGGAGGGCCTAATACAAATCCCGGCGAGTGTAAATCCCGATCATGACACGCTCCCTCTACGACTATAAAGGCTGCACTTTGCAGTCTGTCAGTGCAGGACATCAGCTCCTGTGGGAACACGTGAGCTAAGCGATGATGGAAGCGACACTGATGGGATCGGTCCCAGAATGTCCCCGTGGTTAACTCTTTAGTTTCAGGGGAGGGGGTCTCCATTCAGCGCCAGGGTCGGACAACAAACTCGGGGAAGAGCAAGGGAGGAGGTGTCTGCTGCATGGAGAACAATGTGTGGCGCTCAGATGTGGAGATTTTTTCTTCGGGATGCACATTCCGTCACATGCCGACATCAGGCCCTGGATGAGCTGCATGCAGTTATCGACAGGACCGAGACATCACTGCCCGAGGCTGCGTGTATGGTGGCCGGTGATTTTAACAACGCCAAGATGAGGAAAGTCCTGCAGAGATACCATCAGCTCATCAGCTGTCCTACGCGGGGTGCGAACACACTCGACTATGTCCACACTCCCTTCGGGGATGCGTATAAGGGTTGCTATGAAGACCATCATCACCATTGAACGGAACAAACAACATTCAGCGGAGGAAGCAGAATCACTGGCTGACCGGCGTGGAGAAATGC
Source organism: Limanda limanda (assembly GCF_963576545.1). NCBI lineage: Eukaryota > Metazoa > Chordata > Actinopteri > Pleuronectiformes > Pleuronectidae > Limanda > Limanda limanda. The sequence goes on from NW_026870508.1 coordinate 970,159, forward strand.
GCGTTCGGTGTGAACACAGCGATCATTGCTGCCGGTCAGAAATGTTCCTTGTGAAGTGTCTTGAGATCTGTTGTTGATGTCCCAGCCCGGTTTGGGGAGTGGGTATCATTTGAGTTGAACCCATGTTTTCTCCTGTTTCTGGATGAGGAGTCAGGTTAGGAACATGTCTTTTGGTTCCTTTAACTTCAGTATAGGTAAGTTTAGGTTTCTCCCTTCAGGTGGTTTGTGTTTGCTCTTTTGCTGTTCGCCCCCCCTGAAGCTAAAGAGTTAACCACGGGGACATTCTGGTACCGATCCCATCAGTGTCGCTTCCATCATCGCTTTGCTCGCGTGTTCCCACAGGAGCTGATGTCCTGCGCGGATGCAACTTCCGTCCGCGACGCGGACTGCTACAGTGTAATGTCTGCACTGTAAACAATTGTCATGTGACTTACTTGTCTGTTTATTATTGTTTTAAATGAAATTCAACATAATCTCAAATACTGTACAATGTGATTTAATGTAATAACAGCATGATGACAGTCAGTTCCTGAAAATTAAAATCCTCTTTAACAAAACCTTGCTTCCCTGTGTTGATGTGATATTCTGAACAACGTATACTGAATGATTACAGTTAACCCTTGTGTCGTCCCAGGGTCTGGTTGACCCAGCATGTGTTTGTGTGCGTGTGACAGTCCCCCGTCTTCGCGCGGGGTCATGTGGAGCAATACAAATTATTTTAAAAAAAAGAGTGAACCATGAGCCACCGCATTTTCTTCCTCTTGCTTCTTCTTCTTCTTCCCATTATTGTTATTATTTTTACTATCACCGAGCAAGAACAGGCTCGAGCACACTACACTGGCAGCCGGGCATGCTCGTGGCGCGTGCCCTCGGGTCACGGGGACCCCGGCCGACATGCGACAGGCCCTACGTCAGCCCGTCTCGGATCTTCAGGCAATACAAATTATTTTTTAAAAATAAACGAGCGAAACGTGCGCCGCCGCGTTTTATTCATCATCTTCTTCTTCGCCTTCTTGTTATCATTACTTTTTATTACGTCCGAGCACACAACACTGCCTTGTGTGTGATATACAGCAGAAAGAAAGTGTGCATGTGTGTGAGTGGGTGGGAGTGGGTAACCATCGGAGGAGCCTGTAACAGTACGACACAATCCAGCGTCATCTCGCACTATCTGAGCACCGGGCTTCAGAACTGCTGCTGGACAGAAAGCTGCCTTCACGTGTCAAGTCAGAGAAGAGGAGAAAATAATTCTCTGGTCGGACAATTGAACACGGATGGTCTGACCGTGCATTGTCCGTCCACATTCGACGGTCGGATAATCCGTGTTCAATTGTCCGACAGTGCATTGTCCGTCCACATTCGACGGTCGGACAATTGAACACGGATGGTCCGACCGTGCGTTGTCCGTCCACATTCGACGTTCGGACAATCCGTGTTCTATTGTCCGACCAGAGATAGTGCGAGATAGTGCGTCTCGCGTCTTTGCGTGTGTCGTGCAGCTATAAAGCAAGAACAGGCTGGGGCAGCCGTCGCAACTCTCAGGGACTTGGAGTGTGTGACGTGCAGAGATTCAGAAGAAACAAACAACGAGTCAAGTATGGTCATTTCTTTTCTTTTTTTTATTATTATTATTATTATTACTGAGCAAGAACAGGTTTCAGAACACAACGCGCGGAGCTGGGGTCCGCGGCGAGATCCCAAACGACAAGAGACGGGCCGTACGTTACACCGTGTCCAACGTCGCGAACCTCAGGGTCAGCGAGACCCCGAACGACAAGAGACGGGCCCTACGTTACACCGTCTCACGTTTTTGCGTGTGTCGTGCAGCTATATAAAAAATAATAATAATTTCGTTCTTGTTCTTGTTCTTGTTCTTGTTCTTGTTCTTGTTCTTGTTCTTGTTCTTGTTCTTGTTCTTGTTCTTGTTTTCCTTCTTCCCATCACCGAGCAGGAACAGGTTCGAGTACACAACGCAGGGAGCCGGGTCGATCCAACGTCGCGAGGCTCAGGGTCACGGAGACCCCCCGATCGACAAGAGACGGGCCGTACGTTACACCGTGTCCAACGTCGCAAGCCTCATGGTCACGGAGACCCCCCGATCGACAAGAGACGGGCCGTACGTTACACCGTGTCCAACGTCGCGAGGCTCAGAGTCACGGAGACCCCCCTATCGACAAGAGACGGGCCGTGCGTTACACCGACTCCAACGTCACGAGCCTCATGGTCACGGAGACCCCCCGATCGACAAGAAACGGGCCCTGCGTTACAGCGTCTCGCGTTTTCGCGTGTGTCGTGCAGCTATAAAAAAATAATAATAATTTCGTTCTTGTTCTTGTTCTTCTTCTTCTTCTTCTTCTTCTTCTTCTTCTTCTTCTTCTTCTTCTTCTTCTTCTTCTTCTTCTTCTTCTTCTTCTTCTTCTTCTTCTTCTTCTTCTTCTTCGTTGGTGGAGGTGTAGTTGTGAAGACAGAGGAGGTGAAGGAAAGCGCGTGCAAATTTATATAGGTTTCTGTATGTTTATTGAATGTTCAGTGTTGTGTAGTGTTTGTGTATGTTTAGTGTAGTTTTTCTGTGTGTTTGCCGTGTCTCGTGGCGGGGATGATGTCCGCAGGGACGCCGCCGATGTCCCTGAGACATGGCGTCAGGCTGGTGCCTCAGCTCAACTCCACGGTGGAGCAGGTGCTGTTGGCCGTGGGGGAGCAGGTGGGACATGAGAACATATCCTACGCTTCCAGGATGAACAAAGCGCTGGTGATCTTTTTTAAAGATCCAGACTCGGTCACTAAGCTAATTGAGAGCGGTTTAACTTTAGAGGAGGAGTTCATTCAAGTGTCCCCGCTAGCAGTAGCTTCCACCCGGATCACCGTGTCCGGCGTCCCCCCGTTCATCCCCAATGAAGCTCTGGAGAGAGAGCTGAGGCGGTTCGGGAAGTTCGCGAGTGGGTTCCGCGCGGTGGGTCTGGGCTGCAGAGACACGAAGCTGAAGCACGTCCAGTCTCTGAGGAGACAAGCTTTCATGTTTCTGGATAACGAGTCTCAGACACTAGACGTGTCTTTCCGGGTTCGCTACGAGGAACAGTTCTACATGGCTTATGCGAGCTCGGGGAGCATGAAGTGTTTTCAGTGTGGAGAAGTGGGACACAAGAAAGTGACGTGCCCGAACGGAAAACGTGCGGGGGGGGCCGCTGGAGCGGAGGGAGGGGAGGGCAGCGCCGGGGTGACTCGGCCTGCGTGGGGCCGGGCGGCCGGTGCTGCTGCGTCCTCTGCGGCTGCTGGTTCTGCTGCAGCTGTTCTGGCGGAGCCCGGTTCGGCAGAGGTAGTGCCGGTGGCGGGAGCTCCCGGTGCGGCGGATACAGTTCCGGTTGCTGCGGCTCCCGTTGCCGCGGATGCGGTTCCGGTGGCTGCGGCTCCCGGTGCCGCGGATGCGGTTCCGGTGGTGGTAGTGCCGGTGGCTGCGGTGAGGTCCAAGAAGAGATGTGAGAAACAGAGTGTAAATGAAAATGTGGTTGTGGCCGAGCAGGAGCAAGAGATGCAGTGTGGTCCTGCACAGCAGGCAGAACCGGTACAGGCTGAAGTTAACAGCAGTCAGGTTAGTGAGATGGACGTGGAGGAAGATTATGAATCTGACAATGCGTCTCTAGCTGACAGCGTCTCACTAAGCGCGGATTTATATTCAGTAAAAGAGATCAATGAGTTTCTGGATGAATCCTTTGGCAAAGCAGTGGAGGTAGGGGAGTACTTCCCAGACGTAAAAAAGTTCATCCAGACAGTCAGTACACTGCAGAAGTTGGTGGGGACGGATGTCCTGGATGAATAAAGAAGATATAGGCTCAGGAAACATGTCACTGCGGCTTTTACAACAATATTTGTCAACTTAGAGATATTTTAAATATTTAAATCCATATGTTAAATGTTACACTTAAATGTTAAAAGTTAAATCTAAATGCTAAATCTAAATCTAAATGTTAAATTTAAATCTAAATGTTAAATTTAAATCTAAATGTTAAATCTAAATTTAAATGTTAAATTTAAATTTAAATTTAAATATAAATGTTAAATCTAAATGTTAAATTTAAATCTAATTGTTAAATTTAAATCTAAATGTTAAATCTGAATCTAAATCTAAATGTTAAATCTAAATGTTAAATCTAAATATAAATGTTAAATCTAAATTTAAATCTAAATGTTTAATCTAAATGTTAAATTTAAATCTAAATGCTTTATTTAAATCTAAATGTTAAATCTAAATATAAATAAAAATGTAAAATCTAAATGTTTCAGGTGAAACTAAATATTTAGCTAATATGCAAATTAAAATGCCGGTTACAGGAAGTAGTAACAAAATAAAAGCTCGAGGAAGTCAGAGTGTGTTTATTACGGAGCCCCCCAGGGGACACAGGGGGAATGAGGACAGCAAAATGACTTTTGTGAGATCCCGAGAAAGTTTAGGACAATGTACATCCGGGTATCTCATAATAATGACATATTAAGTCATTATTATGAGATACGGGTTGTGGGCAGGGCGCCACAGAGCAGGGAAGCGGAGGCTGAGCGGCTGCGGGGACAGTCGCCATACTCGCGGAAGTGGGCGACTGTGCATCGATACAGAGACATAACAGGATCGATCCATGTTTTCTGCTCCGTTCATTGTCTTAGCGAAGTCCTGTGTGTGTCTGTGTCTGCTTCCGCCTCACGTCCCTCTGTCCCCCGCTCACTTTACACTTTAACAATAAACACCAGCGCTGATCACAAGTTATTAGGACACCTGCAGGACTGATGTTATGATCTCATACTATCTCATAATAATGAGATACTGACTGCAGGGTCTGTCGTGGGAGACTGTGTGTGTGTGTGTGTGTGTGGGGGGGCTGTGTGCGTTTGTGTGTGTGTGTGTGTGTTGGGGGGGTGTATGCTTGTCTCTGTTCCTCTTCACTAAAACTGATAATCACATGTATTTTTTAATTATTATCCGATGATGACCGATCATGACTTCGGATTGCTCCGTCACTTTAACGCTGTCAGTCCTGACTGTGCGCGTCATGTTCTGCTCGTGTTGTGTGGAGCGGGGACTACGTGCACACGGTGTTTAAACATGTGTTTCATGAGCTCAAACAAACACAAAGTAAACATCAGTCCTGTACGTGTCCTAATAACTTGTGATCAGCGCTGGTGTTTATTGTTAAAGTGTAAAGCGAGCGCGGGACAGAGGGAAGTGAGGCGGAAGCAGACTCCGACACACACAGGGCGACCGGACTTTTAATGAGCGTCTGTTCTGATGCTGGAGCAGCGCTGGTTATAATTATTCAGCGGCAGCAGATCGCTAAGACAATGAACGGAGCAGAAAACATGGATCGATCCTGTTATGCCTCTGTATCGATGCACAGTCGCCCACTTCCGCGAGTAGGATGGCTGTCCCCGCAGCAGCTCAGCCTCGACTTCCCTGCTCTGTGGCGCCCTGCCCACAACCCGTATCTCATAATAATGACTTAATATGTCATTATTATGAGATACCCGGATGTACATTGTCCTAAACTTTCTCGGGATCTCGCAAAAGTCATTTTGCTGTCCTCATTTCCCCCCGTGTCCCCTGGGGGGCTCCGTAATAAACACACTCTGACTTCCTCGAGCTTTTATTTTGTTACTACTTCCTGTAACCGGCATTTGAATTTGCATATTAGCTAAATATTTAGTTTCACCCGAAACATTTAGATTTAACATTTATATTTATATTTAGATTTAACATTTAGATTTAAATTTAACATTTACATTTAAATTTAATATTTAGATTAAACATTTAGATTTAAATTTAGATTTAACATTTATATTTAGATTTAACATTTAGATTTAACATTTATATTTAGATTCAGATTTAACATTTAGATTTAAATTTAACAATTAGATTTAAATTTAACATTTATATTTAACATTTATATTTAAATTTAAATTTAACATTTATATTTATATTTATATTTAACATTTAGATTTAAATTTAACATTTAGATTTAAATTTAACATTTAGATTTAGATTTAGCATTTAGATTTAACATTTAACATTTAAGTGTTACATTTAACATTTGGATTTAAATATTTAAAATATCTCCAAGTTGACAAATATTGTTGTAAATGTGCAAAAAAGTGACTCTCAAAAATTCACACCAGTTTTTTAAACATGGTTTGAAGCTAAATGTGACAAAATGTTGCTGTTATTTTCAGCGTGAGCTGCTTGACAAACGGCACCCCATATCAAGGATGAACAAAGCGCTGGTGATCTTTTTTAAAGATCCAGACTCGGTCACTAAGCTAATTGAGAGCGGTTTAACTTTAGAGGAGGAGTTCATTCAAGTGTCCCCGCTAGCGGTAGCTTCCACCCGGATCACCGTGTCCGGCGTCCCCCCGTTCATCCCCAATGAAGCTCTGGAGAGAGAGCTGAGGAGGTTCGGGAAATTCGCGAGTGGGTTCCGCGCGGTGGCTCTGGGCTGCAGAGACACGAAGCTGAAGCACGTCCAGTCTCTGAGGAGACAAGCTTTTATGTTTCTGGATAACGAGTCGCAGACACTAGACGTGTCTTTCCGGGTTCGCTACGAGGAAAGTTTCTATATGGTTTATGCGAGCTCGGGGAGCATGAAGTGTTTTCAGTGTGGAGAAGTGGGACACAAGAAAGTGACGTGCCCGAACGGGAGACGGGCGGGGGGGGCCGCTGGAGCGGAAGGAGGGGAGGGCAGCGCCGGGGTGACTCGACCTGCGTGGGGCCGGTCGGCCGGTGCCGCTGCGTCCTCTGCGGCTGCTGGTTCTGCTGCTGCGGCTCCCGGTGCCGCGGATGCGGTTCCGCTGGCTGTGGCTCCCGGTGCCGCGGATGCGGTTACGGGGGCAACGGCTCCCGGTGCCGCGGATGCGGTTCCGGTGGCTCCCGGTGCCGCGGATGCGGTTCCGGGGGCGGCGGCTCCCGGTGCCGCGGATGCGGTTACGGGGGCTGCGGCTCCCGGTGCCGCGGATGCGGTTCCGGTGGCTCCCGGTGCCGCGGCTCCCGGTGCCGCGGCTCCCGGTGCCGCGGCTCCCGGTGCCGCGGATGCGGTTCCGGTGGCGGCGGCTCCCAGGTCGGCTCCGGTGATACCGGTAGTGCCTGGCTGCGGTGAGGTCGAAGAAGAGATGTGAGAAATAGGTTGTAATAGAAAAGGTGGTTGTTGCCGAGCAACAACAGGAGATGCAGTGTGGTCCTGCACAGCAGGCAGAACCACAGGCTGAAGTAAACAACAGTCAGGTTAGTGAGATGGATGTGGAGGAAGATTATGAATCTGATAATGTGTCTCTAGCTGACAGCATCTCACTAAGCGCAGAGTTATATTCATTAAAAGAGGTCAATGAGTTTCTGGATGAATCATTTGGTAAAGCAGTGGAGGTAGAGGAGTACTTCCCAGACGTAAAAAAGTTCATCCAGACAGTCAGTACACTGCAGAAGGTGGTGGGGACGGATGTCCTGGATGAGAAAAGAAGGTATAGGCTCAGGAAGCATGTCACTGCGGCTAAAAAAGGTCTACCATGTAATATACGGTCCAAGAGAAGAAAAAGTTGTAAATAAAATTGACCATGACCATTCATCACTGGGTGTTTTCTTTCTGCTGTGTGTACCTGTTTGTCTTTTTAAGCTGCATTTTTTATCCTCTCATGGCATTACGGGTAGCCTCATTAAACATTAACGGGGGTAGAAGTGCTCAGAAAAGGTTTTTAGTATCAGAACTTTTTAAAGTAAAAAAGCTGGATGTCCTTTTTTTGCAGGAGACACACAGTGATTGCCTGAATGAGACAGACTGGGGAGTATGGTGGGGGGGCAGCACATACTCAGCCATGGCTCTAACCTGAGCGCAGGGGTCGCTGTGTTATTTTCTCCCTCTTTAAACATGACAATTCTATCCAGCACAGAGAGCGTGGCAGGCAGGTTTCTGAATATAAGAGTAGAAATACACAGTATTATTTTTAATTAAATCAACGTGTATGCACACAACCAAGGTCCTGAACGGGTTACTCTTTTTAAATTATTAAAAAACATGTTGGGTAGTGTTGGTCAAGGGGAATGTATTGTAATGGGGGGGGATTGGAACTGCTGCACGGATGTCAATCTGGACCGAACAGGACAGGAGCTCCATCCTCAGTCCTCCTCTTTCCTGGGCCAGACAGTCAAGGAGGCAGATCTAGTGGACCCGTGGAGGAGGCAACATCCTTCGGCCAGGCAGTACACCTGGATAAAGATAACAGACGGCAGGATCCATGGTGCCCGGCTGGACAGATTTTACATATCCGCTCCTTTTATTACCCGTGTGACAAACTGTCAAATTCACCCGGTTGGCTTCACAGACCATCATTTAGTTCTAGTAGATCTACTTTTATCTCCTGCTAGAAAGCCTGGATCCTTCTGGCATTTTAATGTTAAGCTTTTAAAGGATTTAAATTTCTGTGGGAATTTTAAGCTGTTCTGGGCCAACTGGGAATCAAAGAAAGAGTTGTTTCCCTCTCTGTGTCAGTGGTGGGAGGTTGGCAAGGGTCAAATTAAGGTGTTCTGCCAGCAATACACTGCGTACTCTTCAGGGAACATTAAAAGAGCGATGGAGAAGCTAGAGGCCGACATAAAGGAGCTGGAAAGTGTACCTACCAACACGGAGACATTAAAAACTAAAAAACAACAACTAAACTCCTTTCTCCAGGAGAAGGCCAAAGGAGCTCTGGTTCGAGCTCGGTTCCAGAAATTAAAAGACATAGACGCACCCACTTCTTTCTTTTTTAATCTGGAGAGATCCGTGGCCCAGGGGAAGCAGATGGTGGGTCTCCGGCTGCCGGATGGGAATATAACAGCAGAACCAGCCGAGATGAGGAGACACGCAGTGGAGTTTTATTCCGACCTGTTTGGGGCAGAGGAGTGTGACACTGAAGCTGTGGCCGAGTTGCTGCAGGACCTCCCACAGCTGAGTCCAGGCGAGAGGGACATCCTGAGCTCGGACATCACTCTGGAGGAGCTGACCACTGCAGTTTCGCAGATGGCTGCAGGCAAGTCACCAGGTTTGGATGGATTACCGGCAGATTTTTTAAAACATTTCTGGAGCATTATGGGACAGGATCTGCTGGATGTCTTGAAGGAGTCGTTTGGGAAGGGGCTTCTTCCAGCCTCCTGCAGACGAGCTGTAATATCACTGCTGCCGAAGAAAGGGGATCTGACCCTGCTGAAAAACTGGAGACCCGTCTCTCTTTTATGTAGTGACTATAAAGTTTTATCTAAGGTTTTAGCAAATAGATTCAAGGTTTTTATGGAAGTGTTTATTGGTGCTGACCAATCTTATTGTGTACCAGGTAGGTCAATGCAAGACAATTTGTTTTTAATGAGAGACATTTTTGATCTGTGTACAACGTGTAATATTAATATTGGCATTATTTCCATTGACCAGGAAAAAGCATTTGATCGTGTCGATCGTTCATTCCTGTTTGCCACACTGCAGGCTTTTGGTGTTGGGGAGCATTTTCTGTCCTGGGTGAAACTATTATATAATGATACGTGTTGTGTTTTGAAGGTGGGGGGAGGGCTGAGCAGACCTGTACCAGTTGAAAGAGGGATAAGGCAGGGATGCCCCATCTCAGGCCAACTTTACAGTGTGGCAATCGAACCGCTCCTGTGTCGGCTCAGGACTTGGCTGAAAGGCCTGCGTCTGCCTGAGCTGGCTCACAGCCCCCCAATAGTAATATCAGCTTATGCTGACGATGTGAACATCTTTGTCAAGGATCAGGCAGACATACAAGAATTAGAGGGCAGTCTGTCATTGTATGCGAAGGCTTCATCAGCAAAAGTTAACTGGGGTAAGAGTGAAGCCTGTGTGATTGGTCAGTGGGACGCAGGGAGAGTACCCCGTCTCCCTGGGAACCTGACATGGGGAATTAAAGGGTTAAAAGTCCTCGGCTTGCATATCGGCAGTGAAGAGATAGAGAGGCAGAACTGGGAGGGAGTGCTGGGAAAGGTGCAGGTCAAGTTGTCTAAATGGAAATGGTTGCTACCCCAGTTGTCCTACAGGGGAAGAAGTCTGATAGTCAATAACCTGGTTGCAGCATCCCTGTGGCACAGACTCTATGTGCTCACTCCTCCACCGGGACTCATGGAGCAACTACAGAGGCTCCTGGTCGACTTCTTCTGGTCGGGTCACCACTGGGTGCGGGCGTCCGTGCTGTACCTCCCTGTGGCAGAGGGGGGCCATGGACTAACCGACGTCATCGCCAGGACTGCTGCCTTCAGACTGCAGGCAGCCCAGAGGCTCCTGTACGGCCCCACACTGTGCTGGTCGGCTGTGGCACGCCTGCTGCTCTGGAGAGCCGGGGGCCTTGGTTATGACAAACAGCTGTTCCTGTTGAACTCTCCGCAGCACAAACTAACTGGACTCACGCAGTTTTACACCTCTGTGATAGATGCCTGGAGGACACTCAACTTCACGAGACCTCCTGACCCCGCGCCTGGGATGTGGCTATTTGAGGAGCCACTGTTTGATAATGGTTTCCTGGTCACTTCAGTCCTGACATCCACACCCACTTCAACAACGGTAAAAAACAAGTTCAGGGAGGCAGGAATAGTGAAGCTGGGCCACCTGACCCGGACGTCACTTGAGAGGCTGGCAGAGGTGACGGGAATTCGATCCACCAGAATGCTGCGGAGCCTCGTGGATGAGGTGTGGCAGGCACTGCCCCAGGCTCTGCGGACCTTCGCCCAGAACAAAAGTCAGGCGGACCAGTGGACCAAAACACAGGAATACGTGTTCCCTATCCTGAAGGTGAGTCCTGCAGTGGGGGAGTGGAGAGAAGAGAGCGGCCAACTGCTAACCATCAGGACTCCAGCACTGAGCACCTTCAACACCTCTGGAGGGAAACAACTATACCACAGCTGCGTGAAGGTCCTGAACTGTGGCTCTCTTGCAGGAGTCAGGGAGTCCAGATGGACTGAGGTTTTTGGCTCAGACTATTCCCCTAGTGGCAGCTGGCGGGTCCTGTATAAACCTCCGGTTGAGAGACGGATGGCAGACATCCAGTGGAGAATTATACATGGAGCTCTAGCTACAAACAGATACAGAGCTCACCTGGACCCAAGCACTGAGGGGGGGTGTCCATTCTGTTCACTGCCTGAGACCCTGGAGCACTTAGTGGTGTCCTGTCCCAGGTTAGCTGACATGTTTAAACAGCTGCAGGAGTGGGTGGGGGGGTTAGGAGAGGTTTTCTTGTTGCCACTTTTTGTGTTTGGACCCAAGTACACAGCAAGAAAAAAACATACTATGGTTTTAATGAATTTTCTTTTTTCTAATGCAAAGATGGCAACCTGGATTAGTAGAAAAAACAAAATGGCTGGGGGAGGATGGACAGATCCACTGCGCTGTTTGAGGGGGTTTGTGGCAGCTCGGCTGAGCATTGAACATGCGTATTTTACACTTACTAGCAATTTGGAGGGTTTCAGGGCTGTGTGGGGGGTGGGAAAGGTCCTATGCTCACTGGGGGAGAACCAGTCTCTGGTTTTAAATTTTTAGGGTTGGTTTATGATGTGTGCGTGTATATAATGTTTTCATCCCTTGTCTTTTCCCAAAAAAAAAAAGTTTTTGAGTAATTAAGAGCTATTTTGATAATGTCTCTTAAATAAAGTTATTTAAAAGTCAAAGTCTTCTTCTTCTTCTTCTTCTTCTTCTTCTTCTTCGCATCACCGAGCAAGAACATCGCTATTCTATTGCCCTTCGTGCGCGTGCTGATGTGTGGTGGGCTGTGCGTGTGCACGGGTGCGTCTGTGTGTTTGAAGCAGGGTATCGCAACAAGCGTTTGTTAAAATCCCTACCCAAAACGCTCACAGTCAACAGCATGGGGAAGCAGGGACAACACAAGGGTTAACCATTTCTTCCAAAAAAGGCTTATCTCCCTGTTTCCAGCGCTTTTCTGACACTGGAGCTGATATGTGATGAAAAAGTCAGAAATGTTAACCATTGGTTCCAAAAAAGGCTTATCTCCCCGTTTCCAGCTGTTTAGTGACATTTGGGATGATGTGTGATGAAAAATTCAAGAATTTAACCATTTCTTTCAAAAAAAGGCATATCTCCCTGTTTCCAGCGCTTTTCTGACCCTAGAGCTGATATGTGATGAAAAAGTCAAAATGTTAACCATTGCTTCCAAAAAAGGCGTATCTCCCCGTATCCAGCTGTTTAGTGACATTTGGGATGATGTGTGATGAAAAATTCAAGAATTTAACCATTTCTTCAAAAAAAAAGGCTTATCTCCCTGTTTCCAGCGCTTTTCTGACACTTGGGCTGATATGTGATGAAAAAGTCAAAATGTTAACCATTGCTTCCAAAAAAGGCTTATCTCCCCGTTTCCAGCTGTTTATTGACATTTGGGATGATGTGTGATGAAAAATTCAAGAATTTAACCATTTCTTCCAAAAAAGTCTTATCTCCCTGTTTCCAGCGCTTTTCTGACACTTGGGCTGATATGTGATGAAAAAGTAAGAAATGTTAACCATTGCTTCCAAAAAAGGCGTATCTCCCCGTTTCCAGCTGTTTAGTGAAATTTGGGATGATGTGTGATGAAAAATTCAAGAATTTAACCATTTCTTCCAAAAAAGGCTTATCTCCCTGTTTCCAGCGATTTTCTGACACTTGGACTGATATGTGATGAAAAAGTCAAAATGTTAACCATTGCTTAAAAAAAAGGCGTATCTCCCCGTTTCCAGCTGTTTAGTGACATTTGGGATGATGTGTGATGAAAAATTCAAGAATTTAACCATTTCTTCCAAAAAAGGCTTATCTCCCTGTTTTTAGCGCTTTTCTGACACTTGGGCTGATATGTGATGAAAATGTCAAAATGTTAACCATTGCTTCCAAAAAAGGCTTATCTCCCCGTTTCCAGCTGTTTAGTGACATTTGGGATGATGTGTAATGAAAAATTCAAGAATTTAACCATTTCTTCCAAAAAAGGCTTATCTCCCTGTTTCCAGCGCTTTTCTGACACTTGGGCTGACATGTGATGAAAAAGTCAAAATGTTAACCATTGCTTCCAAAAAAGGCTTATCTCCCCGTGTCCAGCTGTTTATTGACATTTGGGATGATGTGTGATGAAAAATTCAAGAATTTAACCATTTCTTCCAAAAAAGGCTTATCTCCCTGTTTCCAGCGCTTTTCTGACACTTGGGCTGATATGTGATGAAAAAGTCAAAATGTTAACCATTGCTTCCAAAAAAGGCTTATCTCCCCGTTTCCAGCTGTTTATTGACATTTGGGATGATGTGTGATGAAAAATTCAAGAATTTAACCATTTCTTCCAAAAAAGGCTTATCTCCCTGTTTCCAGCGCTTTTCTGACACTTGGGCTGATATGTGATGAAAAAGTCAGAAATGTTAACCATTGCTTCCAAAAAAGGCTTATCTCCCCGTTTCCAGCTGTTTAGTGACATTTGGGATGATGTGTGATGAAAAATTCAAGAATTTAACCATTTCTTCCAAAAAAGGCTTATCTCCCTGTTTCCAGCGCTTTTCTGACACTTGGGCTGATATGTGATGAAAAAGTCAAAATGTTAACCATTGGTTCCAAAAAAGGCTTATCTCCCCGTTTCCAGCTGTTTAGTGACATTTGGGATGATGTGTGATGAAAAATTCAAGAATTTAACCATTTCTTCCAAAAAAAAGGCATATCTCCCTGTTTCCAGCGCTTTTCTGACACTGGAGCTGATATGTGATGAAAAAGTCAAGAATTTAACCATTTCTTCCAAAAAAGGCTTATCTCCCTGTTTCCAGCGCTTTTCTGACACTTGGGCTGATATGTGATGAAAAAGTCAAAATGTTAACCATTGGTTCCAAAAAAGGCTTATCTCCCCGTTTCCAGCTGTTTAGTGACATTTGGGATGATGTGTGATGAAAAATTCAAGAATTTAACCATTTCTTCCAAAAAAAAGGCATATCTCCCTGTTTCCAGCGCTTTTCTGACACTGGAGCTGATATGTGATGAAAAAGTCAAAATGTTAACCATTGCTTCCAAAAGAGGCTTATCTCCCCGTTCCAGCTGTTTAGTGACATTTGGGATGATGTGTGATGAAAAATTCAAGAATTTAACCATTTCTTCCAAAAAAGGCTTATCTCCCTGTTTCCAGCGCTTTTCTGACACTTGGGCTGATATGTGATGAAAAAGTCAAAATGTTAACCATTGCTTCCAAAAAAGGCTTATCTCCCCGTTTCCAGCTGTTTAGTGACATTTGGGATGATGTGTGATGAAAAATTCAAGAATTTAACCATTTCTTCCAAAAAAAAGGCATATCTCCCTGTTTCCAGCGCTTTTCTGACACTGGAGCTGATATGTGATGAAAAAGTCAAGAATTTAACCATTTCTTCCAAAAAAGGCTTATCTCCCTGTTTCCAGCGCTTTTCTGACACTTGGGCTGATATGTGATGAAAAAGTCAAAATGTTAACCATTGGTTCCAAAAAAGGCTTATCTCCCCGTTTCCAGCTGTTTAGTGACATTTGGGATGATGTGTGATGAAAAATTCAAGAATTTAACCATTTCTTCCAAAAAAAAGGCATATCTCCCTGTTTCCAGCGCTTTTCTGACACTGGAGCTGATATGTGATGAAAAAGTCAAAATGTTAACCATTGCTTCCAAAAGAGGCTTATCTCCCCGTTCCAGCTGTTTAGTGACATTTGGGATGATGTGTGATGAAAAATTCAAGAATTTAACCATTTCTTCCAAAAAAGGCTTATCTCCCTGTTTCCAGCGCTTTTCTGACACTTGGGCTGATATGTGATGAAAAAGTCAAAATGTTAACCATTGCTTCCAAAAAAGGCTTATCTCCCCGTTTCCAGCTGTTTATTGACATTTGGGATGATGTGTGATGAAAAATTCAAGAATTTAACCATTTCTTCCAAAAAAGGCTTATCTCCCTGTTTCCAGCGCTTTTCTGACACTTGGGCTGATATGTGATGAAAAAGTCAGAAAAGTTAACCATTGCTTCCAAAAAAGGCTTATCTCCCCGTTTCCAGCTGTTTAGTGACATTTGGGATGATGTGTGATGAAAAATTCAAGAATTTAACCATTTCTTCCAAAAAAAGGCATGTCTCCCTGTTTCCAGCGCTTTTCTGACACTTGGGCTGATATGTGATGAAAAAGTCAAAATGTTAACCATTGCTTCCAAAAAAGGCTTATCTCCCCGTTTCCAGCTGTTTAGTGACATTTGGGATGATGTGTGATGAAAAATTCAAGAATTTAACCATTTCTTCCAAAAAAGGCTTATCTCCCTGTTTCCAGCGCTTTTCTGACACTTGGGCTGATATGTGATGAAAAAGTGAAAATGTTAACCATTGGTTCCAAAAAAGGCTTATCTCCCCGTTTCCAGCTGTTTAGTGACATTTGGGATGATGTGTGATGAAAAATTCAAGAATTTAACCATTTCTTCCAAAAAAGGCTTATCTCCCTGTTTCCAGTGCTTTTCTGACACTTGGGCTGATATGTGATGATAAAGTCAGAAATGTTAACCATTGCTTCCAAAAAAGGCGTATCTCCCCGTTTCCAGCTGTTTAGTGACATTTGGGATGATGTGTGATGAAAAATTCGAGAATTTAACCATTTCTTCCAAAAAAAGGCATATCTCCCTGTTTCCAGCGCTTCTCTGACACTGGAGCTGATATGTGATGAAAAAGTCAAAATGTTAACCATTGCTTCCAAAAAAGGCTTATCTCCCCGTTTCTATCTGTTTATTGACATTTGGGATGATGTGTGATGAAAAATTCAAGAATTTAACCATTTCTTCCAAAAAAGGCTTATCTCCCTGTTTCCAGCGCTTTTCTGACACTTGGGCTGATATGTGATGAAAAAGTGAAAATGTTAACCATTGGTTCCAAAAAAGGCTTATCTCCCCGTTTCCAGCTGTTTAGTGACATTTGGGATGATGTGTGATGAAAAATTCAAGAATTTAACCATTTCTTCCAAAAAAAAGGCATATCTCCCTGTTTCCAGCGCTTTTCTGACACTGGAGCTGATATGTGATGAAAAAGTCAAGAATTTAACCATTTCTTCCAAAAAAGGCTTATCTCCCTGTTTCCAGCGCTTTTCTGACACTTGGGCTGATATGTGATGAAAAAGTCAAAATGTTAACCATTGGTTCCAAAAAAGGCTTATCTCCCCGTTTCCAGCTGTTTAGTGACATTTGGGATGATGTGTGATGAAAAATTCAAGAATTTAACCATTTCTTCCAAAAAAAGGCATATCTCCCTGTTTCCAGCGCTTTTCTGACACTGGAGCTGATATGTGATGAAAAAGTCAAGAATTTAACCATTTCTTCCAAAAAAAAGGCATATCTCCCTGTTTCCAGCGCTTTTCTGACACTGGAGCTGATATGTGATGAAAAAGTCAAGAATTTAACCATTTCTTCCAAAAAAGGCTTATCTCCCTGTTTCCAGCGCTTTTCTGACACTTGGGCTGATATGTGATGAAAAAGTCAAAATGTTAACCATTGCTTCCAAAAAAGGCTTATCTCCCCGTTTCCAGCTGTTTAGTGACATTTGGGATGATGTGTGATGAAAAATTCAAGAATTTAACCATTTCTTCCAAAAAAAGGCATATCTCCCTGTTTCCAGCGCTTTTCTGACACTTGGGCTGATATGTGATGAAAAAGTCAAAATGTTAACCATTGCTTCCAAAAAAGGCTTATCTCCCCGTTTCCAGCTGTTTAGTGACATTTGGGATGATGTGTGATGAAAAATTCAAGAATTTAACCATTTCTTTCAAAAAAAGGCATATCTCCCTGTTTCCAGCGCTTTTCTGACCCTAGAGCTGATATGTGATGAAAATGTCAAAATGTTAACCATTGCTTCCAAAAAAGGCTTATCTCCCCGTGTCCAGCTGTTTATTGACATTTGGGATGATGTGTGATGAAAAATTCAAGAATTTAACCATTTCTTCCAAAAAAGGCTTATCTCCCTGTTTCCAGCGCTTTTCTGACACTTGGGCTGATATGTGATGAAAAAGTCAAAATGTTAACCATTGCTTCCAAAAAAGGATTATCTCCCCGTTTCCAGCTGTTTATTAACATTTGGGATGATGTGTGATGAAAAATTCAAGAATTTAACCATTTCTTCCAAAAAAGGCTTATCTCCCTGTTTCCAGCGCTTTTCTGACACTTGGGCTGATATGTGATGAAAAAGTCAGAAATGTTAACCATTGCTTCCAAAAAAGGCTTATCTCCCCGTTTCCAGCTGTTTAGTGACATTTGGGATGATGTGTGATGAAAAATTCAAGAATTTAACCATTTCTTCCAAAAAAGGCATATCTCCCTGTTTCCAGTGCTTTTCTGACACTTGGGCTGATATGTGATGATAAAGTCAGAAATGTTAACCATTGCTTCCAAAAAAGGCGTATCTCCCCGTTTCCAGCTGTTTAGTGACATTTGGGATGATGTGTGATGAAAAATTCTAGAATTTAACCATTTCTTCCAAAAAAAGGCATATCTCCCTGTTTCCAGCGCTTTTCTGACACTGGAGCTGATATGTGATGAAAAAGTCAAAATGTTAACCATTGCTTCCAAAAAAGGCTTATCTCCCCGTTTCTAGCTGTTTATTGACATTTGGGATGATGTGTGATGAAAAATTCAAGAATTTAACCATTTCTTCCAAAAAAGGCTTATCTCCCTGTTTCCAGCGCTTTTCTGACACTTGGGCTGATATGTGATGAAAAAGTCAAAATGTTAACCATTGGTTCCAAAAAAGGCTTATCTCCCCGTTTCCAGCTGTTTATTTACATTTGGGATGATGTGTGATGAAAAATTCAAGAATTTAACCATTTCTTCCAAAAAAAAGGCATATCTCCCTGTTTCCAGCGCTTTTCTGACACTGGAGCTGATATGTGATGAAAAAGTCAAGAATTGAACCATTTCTTCCAAAAAAGGCTTATCTCCCTGTTTCCAGCGCTTTTCTGACACTTGGGCTGATATGTGATGAAAAAGTCAAAATGTTAACCATTGCTTCCAAAAAAGGCTTATCCCCCGTTTCCAGCTGTTTAGTGACATTTGGGATGATGTGTGATGAAGAAATTCAAGAATTTAACCATTTCTTCCAAAAAAAGGCATATCTCCCTGTTTCCAGCGCTTTTCTGACCCTAGAGCTGATATGTGATGAAAAAGTCAAAATGTTAACCATTGCTTCCAAAAAAAGCTTATCTCCCCGTTTCCAGCTGTTTAGTGACATTTGGGATGATGTGTGATGAAAAATTCAAGAATTTAACCATTTCTTCAAAAAAAAAGGCTTATCTCCCTGTTTCCAGCGCTTTTCTGACACTTGGGCTGATATGTGATGAAAAAGTCAAAATGTTAACCATTGCTTCCAAAAAAGGCTTATCTCCCCGTTTCCAGCTGTTTATTGACATTTGGGATGATGTGTGATGAAAAATTCAAGAATTTAACTATTTCTTCCAAAAAAGGCTTATCTCCCTGTTTTTAGCGCTTTTTTGACACTTGGGCTGATATGAGATGAAAAAGTCAGAAATGTTAACCATTGCTTCCAAAAAAGGCGTATCTCCCCGTTTCCAGCTCTTTAGTGACATTTGGGATGATGTGTGATGAAAAATTCAAGAATTTAACCATTTCTTCCAAAAAAAGGCATATCTCCCTGTTTCCAGTGCTTTTCTGACACTTGGGCTGATATGTGGTGAAAAAGTCAAAATGTTAACCATTGCTTCAAAAAAAGGCTTATCTCCCCGTTTCCAGCTGTTTAGTGACATTTGGGATGATGTGTGATGAAAAATTCAAGAATTTAACCATTTCTTCCAAAAAAAGGCATATCTCCCTGTTTCCAGCGCTTTTCTGACACTTGGGCTGATATGTGATGAAAAAGTCAGAAATGTTAACCATTGCTTCCAAAAAAGGCGTATCTCCCCGTTTCCAGCTGTTTAGTGACATTTGGGATGATGTGTGATGAAAAATTCGAGAATTTAACCATTTCTTCCAAAAAAAGGCATATCTCCCTGTTTCCAGCGCTTTTCTGACACTGGAGCTGATATGTGATGAAAAAGTCAAAATGTTAACCATTGGTTCCAAAAAAGGCTTATCTCCCCGTTTCCAGCTGTTTAGTGACATTTGGGATGATGTGTGATGAAAAATTCAAGAATTTAACCATTTCTTCCAAAAAAGGCTTATCTCCCTGTTTCCAGCGCTTTTCTGACACTTGGGCTGATATGTGATGAAAAAGTCAAAATGTTAACCATTGCTTCCAAAAAATGCTTATCCCCCCGTTTCCAGCTGTTTAGTGACATTTGGGATGATGTGTAATGAAAAATTCAAGAATTTAACCATTTCTTCCAAAAAAGGCTTATCTCCCTGTTTCCAGCGCTTTTCTGACACTTGGGCTGACATGTGATGAAAAAGTCAAAATGTTAACCATGGCTTCAAAAAAAGGCTTATCTCCCCGTTTCCAGCTGTTTAGTGACATTTGGGATGATGTGTGATGAAAAATTCGAGAATTTAACCATTTCTTCCAAAAAAAGGCATATCTCCCTGTTTCCAGCGCTTTTCTGACACTTGGGCTGATATGTGATGAAAAAGTCAAAATGTTAACCATTGCTTCAAAAAAAGGCTTATCTCCCCGTTTCCAGCTGTTTAGTGACATTTGGGATGATGTGTGATGAAAAATTCAAGAATTTAACCATTTCTTCCAAAAAAAGGCATATCTCCCTGTTTCCAGCGCTTTTCTGACACTTGGGCTGATATGTGATGAAAAAGTCAGAAATGTTAACCATTGCTTCCAAAAAAGGCGTGTCTCCCTGTTTCCAGCTGTTTAGTGACATTTGGGATGATGTGTGATGAAAAATTTGAGAATTTAACCATTTCTTCCAAAAAAAGGCATATCTCCCTGTTTCCAGCGCTTTTCTGACACTGGAGCTGATATGTGATGAAAAAGTCAAAATGTTAACCATTGCTTCCAAAAAAAGCTTATCTCCCCGTTTCCAGCTGTTTAGTGACATTTGGGATGATGTGTGATGAAAAATTCAAGAATTTAACCATTTCTTCAAAAAAAAAGGCTTATCTCCCTGTTTCCAGCGCTTTTCTGACACTTGGGCTGATATGTGATGAAAAAGTCAAAATGTTAACCATTGATTCCAAAAAAGGCTTATCTCCCCGTTTCCAGCTGTTTATTGACATTTGGGATGATGTGTGATGAAAAATTCAAGAATTTAACCATTTCTTCCAAAAAAGGCTTATCTCCCTGTTTTTAGCGCTTTTCTGACACTTGGGCTGATATGAGATGAAAAAGTCAAAAATGTTAACCATTGCTTCCAAAAAAGGCTTATCTCCCCGTTTCCAGCTGTTTAGTGACATTTGGGATGATGTGTGATGAAAAATTCAAGAATTTAACCATTTCTTCCAAAAAAAGGCATATCTCCCTGTTTCCAGTGCTTTTCTGACACTTGGGCTGATATGTGGTGAAAAAGTCAAAATGTTAACCATTGCTTCAAAAAAAGGCTTATCTCCCCGTTTCCAGCTGTTTAGTGACATTTGGGATGATGTGTGATGAAAAATTCAAGAATTTAACCATTTCTTCCAAAAAAAGGCATATCTCCCTGTTTCCAGCGCTTTTCTGACACTTGGGCTGATATGTGATGAAAAAGTCAGAAATGTTAACCATTGCTTCCAAAAAAGGCGTATCTCCCCGTTTCCAGCTGTTTAGTGACATTTGGGATGATGTGTGATGAAAAATTCGAGAATTTAACCATTTCTTCCAAAAAAAGGCATATCTCCCTGTTTCCAGCGCTTTTCTGACACTGGAGCTGATATGTGATGAAAAAGTCAAAATGTTAACCATTGGTTCCAAAAAAGGCTTATCTCCCCGTTTCCAGCTGTTTAGTGACATTTGGGATGATGTGTGATGAAAAATTCAAGAATTTAACCATTTCTTCCAAAAAAGGCTTATCTCCCTGTTTCCAGCGCTTTTCTGACACTTGGGCTGACATGTGATGAAAAAGTCAAAATGTTAACCATGACTTCAAAAAAAGGCTTATCTCCCCGTTTCCAGCTGTTTAGTGACATTTGGGATGATGTGTGATGAAAAATTTGAGAATTTAACCATTTCTTCCAAAAAAAGGCATATCTCCCTGTTTCCAGCGCTTTTCTGACACTGGAGCTGATATGTGATGAAAAAGTCAAAATGTTAACCATTGCTTCCAAAAAAAGCTTATCTCCCCGTTTCCAGCTGTTTAGTGACATTTGGGATGATGTGTGATGAAAAATTCAAGAATTTAACCATTTCTTCAAAAAAAAAGGCTTATCTCCCTGTTTCCAGCGCTTTTCTGACACTTGGGCTGATATGTGATGAAAAAGTCAAAATGTTAACCATTGCTTCCAAAAAAAGCTTATCTCCCCGTTTCCAGCTGTTTAGTGACATTTGGGATGATGTGTGATGAAAAATTCAAGAATTTAACCATTTCTTCAAAAAAAAAGGCTTATCTCCCTGTTTCCAGCGCTTTTCTGACACTTGGGCTGATATGTGATGAAAAAGTCAAAATGTTAACCATTGATTCCAAAAAAGGCTTATCTCCCCGTTTCCAGCTGTTTATTGACATTTGGGATGATGTGTGATGAAAAATTCAAGAATTTAACCATTTCTTCCAAAAAAGGCTTATCTCCCTGTTTTTAGCGCTTTTCTGACACTTGGGCTGATATGAGATGAAAAAGTCAGAAATGTTAACCATTGCTTCCAAAAAAGGCGTATCTCCCCGTTTCCAGCTCTTTAGTGACATTTGGGATGATGTGTGATGAAAAATTCGAGAATTTAACCATTTCTTCCAAAAAAAGGCATATCTCCCTGTTTCCAGCGCTTTTCTGACACTGGAGCTGATATGTGATGAAAAAGTCAAAATGTTAACCATTGCTTCCAAAAAAGGCTTATCTCCCCGTTTCCAGCTGTTTAGTGACATTTGGGATGATGTGTGATGAAAAATTCAAGAATTTAACCATTTCTTCCAAAAAAAGGCATATCTCCCTGTTTCCAGTGCTTTTCTGACACTTGGGCTGATATGTGATGAAAAAGTCAAAATGTTAACCATTGCTTCAAAAAAAGGCTTATCTCCCCGTTTCCAGCTTTTTAGTGACATTTGGGATGATGTGTGATGAAAAATTCAAGAATTTAACCATTTCTTCCAAAAAAAGGCATATCTCCCTGTTTCCAGCGCTTTTCTGACACTTGGGCTGATATGTGATGAAAAAGTCAGAAATGTTAACCATTGCTTCCAAAAAAGGCGTATCTCCCCGTTTCCAGCTGTTTAGTGACATTTGGGATGATGTGTGATGAAAAATTCGAGAATTTAACCATTTCTTCCAAAAAAAGGCATATCTCCCTGTTTCCAGCGCTTTTCTGACACTGGAGCTGATATGTGATGAAAAAGTCAAAATGTTAACCATTGGTTCCAAAAAAGGCTTATCTCCCCGTTTCCAGCTGTTTAGTGACATTTGGGATGATGTGTGATGAAAAATTCAAGAATTTAACCATTTCTTCCAAAAAAAGGCATATCTCCTTGTTTCCAGCGCTTTTCTGACACTGGAGCTGATATGTGATGAAAAAGTCAAGAATTTAACCATTTCTTCCAAAAAAGGCTTATCTCCCTGTTTCCAGCGCTTTTCTGACACTTGGGCTGATATGTGATGAAAAAGTCAAAATGTTAACCATTGCTTCCAAAAAATGCTTATCCCCCGTTTCCAGCTGTTAAGTGACATTTGGGATGATGTGTAATGAAAAATTCAAGAATTTAACCATTTCTTCCAAAAAAAGGCATATCTCCCTGTTTCCAGCGCTTTTCTGACACTTGGGCTGATATGTGATGAAAAAGTCAAAATGTTAACCATTGCTTCAAAAAAAGGCTTATCTCCCCGTTTCCAGCTGTTTAGTGACATTTGGGATGATGTGTGATGAAAAATTCAAGAATTTAACCATTTCTTCCAAAAAAAGGCATATCTCCCTGTTTCCAGCGCTTTTCTGACACTTGGGCTGATATGTGATGAAAAAGTCAGAAATGTTAACCATTGCTTCCAAAAAAGGCGTATCTCCCCGTTTCCAGCTGTTTAGTGACATTTGGGATGATGTGTGATGAAAAATTTGAGAATTTAACCATTTCTTCCAAAAAAAGGCATATCTCCCTGTTTCCAGCGCTTTTCTGACACTGGAGCTGATATGTGATGAAAAAGTCAAAATGTTAACCATTGGTTCCAAAAAAGGCTTATCTCCCCGTTTCCAGCTGTTTAGTGACATTTGGGATGATGTGTGATGAAAAATTCAAGAATTTAACCATTTCTTCCAAAAAAAAGGCATATCTCCCTGTTTCTAGCGCTTTTCTGACACTGGAGCTGATATGTGATGAAAAAGTCAGAAATGTTAACCATTGCTTCCAAAAAAGGCGTATCTCCCCGTTTCCAGCTGTTTAGTGACATTTGGAATGATGTGTGATGAAAAATTCGAGAATTTAACCATTTCTTCCAAAAAAAGGCATATCTCCCTGTTTCCAGCACTTTTCTGACACTGGAGCTGATATGTGATGAAAAAGTCAAAATGTTAACCATTGCTTCCAAAAAAGGCTTATCTCCCAGTTTCCAGCTGTTTAGTGACATTTGGGATGATGTGTGATGAAAAATTCAAGAATTTAACCATTTCTTCCAAAAAAGGCTTATCTCCCTGTTTCCAGAGCTTTTCTGACACTGGAGCTGATATGTGATGAAAAAGTCAAAATGTTAACCATTGCTTCCAAAAGAGGCTTATCTCCCCGTTCCAGCTGTTTAGTGACATTTGGGATGATGTGTGATGAAAAATTCAAGAATTTAACCTTTTCTTCCAAAAAAAGGCATATCTCCCTGTTTCCAGCGCTTTTCTGACACTGGAGCTGATATGTGATGAAAAAGTCAAGAATTTAACCATTTCTTCCAAAAAAGGCTTATCTCCCTGTTTCCAGTGCTATTCTGACACTTGGGCTGATATGTGATGAAAAAGTCAAAATGTTAACCATTGCTTCCAAAAAATGCTTATCCCCCCTTTTCCAGCTGTTTTGTGACATTTGGGATGATGTGTAATGAAAAATTCAAGAATTTAACCATTTCTTCCAAAAAAGGCTTATCTCCCTGTTTCCAGGACTTTTCTGACACTTGGGCTGACATGTGATGAAAAAGTCAGAAATGTTAACCATTGCTTCCAAAAAAGGCGTATCTCCCCGTTTCCAGCTGTTTAGTGACATTTGGAATGATGTGTGATGAAAAATTCGAGAATTTAACCATTTCTTCCAAAAAAAGGCATATCTCCCTGTTTCCAGCACTTTTCTGACACTGGAGCTGATATGTGATGAAAAAGTCAAAATGTTAACCATTGCTTCCAAAAAAGGCTTATCTCCCCGTTTCCAGCTGTTTAGTGACATTTGGGATGATGTGTGATGAAAAATTCAAGAATTTAACCATTTCTTCCAAAAAAGGCTTATCTCCCTGTTTCCAGCGCTTTTCTGACACTGGAGCTGATATGTGATGAAAAAGTCAAAATGTTAACCATTGCTTCCAAAAGAGGCTTATCTCCCCGTTCCAGCTGTTTAGTGACATTTGGGATGATGTGTGATGAAAAATTCAAGAATTTAACCATTTCTTCCAAAAAAAAGGCATATCTCCCTGTTTCCAGCGCTTTTCTGACACTGGAGCTGATATGTGATGAAAAAGTCAAGAATTTAACCATTTCTTCCAAAAAAGGCTTATCTCCCTCTTTCCAGCGCTTTTCTGACACTGGAGCTGATATGTGATGAAAAAGTCAAAATGTTAACCATTGCTTCCAAAAAAGGCTTATCTCCCCGTTTCCAGCTGTTTAGTGACATTTGGGATGATGTGTGATGAAAAATTCAAGAATTTAACCATTTCTTCCAAAAAAGGCTTATCTCCCTGTTTCCAGCGCTTTTCTGACACTGGAGCTGATATGTGATGAAAAAGTCAAAATGTTAACCATTGCTTCCAAAAGAGGCTTATCTCCCCGTTTCCAGCTGTTTATTGACATTTGGGATGATGTGTGATGAAAAATTCAAGAATTTAACCATTTCTTCCAAAAAAGGCTTATCTCCCTGTTTTTAGCGCTTTTCTGACACTTGGGCTGATATGAGATGAAAAAGTCAGAAATGTTAACCATTGCTTCCAAAAAAGGCGTATCTCCCCGTTTCCAGCTCTTTAGTGACATTTGGGATGATGTGTGATGAAAAATTCGAGAATTTAACCATTTCTTCCAAAAAAAGGCATATCTCCCTGTTTCCAGCGCTTTTCTGTCACTGGAGCTGATATGTGATGAAAAAGTCAAAATGTTAACCATTGCTTCCAAAAGAGGCTTATCTCCCCGTTCCAGCTGTTTAGTGACATTTGGGATGATGTGTGATGAAAAATTCAAGAATTTAACCATTTCTTCCAAAAAAAAGGCATATCTCCCTGTTTCCAGCGCTTTTCTGACACTGGAGCTGATATGTGATGAAAAAGTCAAGAATTTAACCATTTCTTCCAAAAAAGGCTTATCTCCCTCTTTCCAGCGCTTTTCTGACACTGGAGCTGATATGTGATGAAAAAGTCAAAATGTTAACCATTGCTTCCAAAAAAGGCTTATCTCCCCGTTTCCAGCTGTTTAGTGACATTTGGGATGATGTGAGATGAAAAATTCAAGAATTTAACCATTTCTTCCAAAAAAAAGGCATATCTCCCTGTTTCCAGCGCTTTTCTGACACTGGAGCTGATATGTGATGAAAAAGTCAAGAATTTAACCATTTCTTCCAAAAAAGGCTTATCTCCCTGTTTCCAGCGCTTTTCTGACACTTGGGCTGATATGTGATGAAAAAGTCAAAATGTTAACCATTGCTTCCAAAAAAGGCTTATCTCCCCGTTTCCAGCTGTTTAGTGACATTTGGGATGATGTGTGATGAAAAATTCAAGAATTTAACCATTTCTTCCAAAAAAAGGCATATCTCCCTGTTTCCAGCGCTTTTCTGACACTTGGGCTGATATGTGATGAAAAAGTCAAAATGTTAACCATTGCTTCCAAAAAAGGCTTATCTCCCCGTTTCCAGCTGTTTAGTGACATTTGGGATGATGTGTGATGAAAAATTCAAGAATTTAACCATTTCTTCCAAAAAAGGCTTATCTCCCTGTTTCCAGCGCTTTTCTGACACTTGGGCTGATATGTGATGAAAAAGTCAAAATGTTAACCATTGCTTCCAAAAAAGGATTATCTCCCCGTTTCCAGCTGTTTATTAACATTTGGGATGATGTGTGATGAAAAATTCAAGAATTTAACCATTTCTTCCAAAAAAGGCTTATCTCCCTGTTTCCAGCGCTTTTCTGACACTTGGGCTGATATGTGATGAAAAAGTCAGAAATGTTAACCATTGCTTCCAAAAAAGGCTTATCTCCCCGTTTCCAGCTGTTTAGTGACATTTGGGATGATGTGTGATGAAAAATTCAAGAATTTAACCATTTCTTCCAAAAAAGGCTTATCTCCCTGTTTCCAGTGCTTTTCTGACACTTGGGCTGATATGTGATGATAAAGTCAGAAATGTTAACCATTGCTTCCAAAAAAGGCGTATCTCCCCGTTTCCAGCTGTTTAGTGACATTTGGGATGATGTGTGATGAAAAATTCTAGAATTTAACCATTTCTTCCAAAAAAAGGCATATCTCCCTGTTTCCAGCGCTTTTCTGACACTGGAGCTGATATGTGATGAAAAAGTCAAAATGTTAACCATTGCTTCCAAAAAAGGCTTATCTCCCCGTTTCTAGCTGTTTATTGACATTTGGGATGATGTGTGATGAAAAATTCAAGAATTTAACCATTTCTTCCAAAAAAGGCTTATCTCCCTGTTTCCAGCGCTTTTCTGACACTTGGGCTGATATGTGATGAAAAAGTCAAAATGTTAACCATTGGTTCCAAAAAAGGCTTATCTCCCCGTTTCCAGCTGTTTATTTACATTTGGGATGATGTGTGATGAAAAATTCAAGAATTTAACCATTTCTTCCAAAAAAAAGGCATATCTCCCTGTTTCCAGCGCTTTTCTGACACTGGAGCTGATATGTGATGAAAAAGTCAAAATGTTAACCATTGCTTCCAAAAGAGGCTTATCTCCCCGTTCCAGCTGTTTAGTGACATTTGGGATGATGTGTGATGAAAAATTCAAGAATTTAACCATTTCTTCCAAAAAAAAGGCATATCTCCCTGTTTCCAGCGCTTTTCTGACACTGGAGCTGATATGTGATGAAAAAGTCAAGAATTTAACCATTTCTTCCAAAAAAGGCTTATCTCCCTGTTTCCAGCGCTTTTCTGACACTTGGGCTGATATGTGATGAAAAAGTCAAAATGTTAACCATTGCTTCCAAAAAAGGCTTATCTCCCCGTTTCCAGCTGTTTAGTGACATTTGGGATGATGTGTGATAATTCAAGAATTTAACCATTTTCTTCCAAAAAAAGGCATATCTCCCTGTTTCCAGCGCTTTTTCTGACACTGGAGCTGATATGTGATGAAAAAGTCAAGAATTTAACCATTTCTTCCAAAAAAGGCTTATCTCCCTGTTTCCAGCGCTTTTCTGACACTTGGGCTGATATGTGATGAAAAAGTCAAAATGTTAACCATTGCTTCCAAAAGAGGCTTACTCCCCCGTTCCAGCTGTTTAGTGACATTTGGGATGATGTGTGATGAAAAATTCAAGAATTTAACCATTTCTTCCAAAAAAAAGGCATATCTCCCCTGTTTCCAGCGCTTTTCTGACACTGGAGCTGATATGTGATGAAAAAGTCAAGAATTTAACCATTTCTTCCAAAAAAGGCTTATCTCCCTCTTTCCAGCGCTTTTCTGACACTGGAGCTGATATGTGATGAAAAAGTCAAAATGTTAACCATGCTTCCAAAAAAGGCTTATCTCCCCGTTTCCAGCTGTTTAGTGACATTTGGGATGATGTGTGATGAAAAATTCAAGAATTTAACCATTTCTTCCAAAAAAGGCTTATCTCCCTGTTTCCAGCGCTTTTCTGACACTGGAGCTGATATGTGATGAAAAAGTCAAAATGTTAACCATTGCTTCCAAAAGAGGCATATTCTCCCCGTTCCAGCTGTTTAGTGACATTTGGGATGATGTGAGATGAAAAATTCAAGAATTTAACCATTTCTTTCCAAAAAAAAGGCATATCTCCCTGTTTCCAGCGCTTTTCTGACACTGGAGCTGATATGTGATGAAAAAGTCAAGAATTTAACCATTTCTTCCAAAAAAAGGCATATCTCCCTGTTTCCAGCGCTTTTCTGACACTTGGGCTGATATGTGATGAAAAAGTCAGAAATGTTAACCATTGCTTCCAAAAAAGGCGTATCTCCCCGTTTCCAGCTGTTTAGTGACATTTGGGATGATGTGTGATGAAAAATTCGAGAATTTAACCATTTCTTCAAAAAAAGGCATATCTCCCTGTTTCCAGCGCTTTTCTGACACTGGAGCTGATATGTGATGAAAAAGTCAAAATGTTAACCATTGGTTCCAAAAAAGGCTTATCTCCCCGTTTCCAGCTGTTTAGTGACATTTGGGATGATGTGTGATGAAAAATTCAAGAATTTAACCATTTCTTCCAAAAAAAGGCATATCTCCCTGTTTCCAGCGCTTTTCTGACACTGGAGCTGATATGTGATGAAAAAGTCAAGAATTTAACCATTTCTTCCAAAAAAGGCTTATCTCCCTGTTTCCAGCGCTTTTCTGACACTTGGGCTGATATGTGATGAAAAAGTCAAAATGTTAACCATTGCTTCCAAAAAATGCTTATCCCCCCGTTTCCAGCTGTTTAGTGACATTTGGGATGATGTGTAATGAAAAATTCAAGAATTTAACCATTTCTTCCAAAAAAGGCTTATCTCCCTGTTTCCAGCGCTTTTCTGACACTTGGGCTGACATGTGATGAAAAAGTCAAAATGTTAACCATTGCTTCCAAAAAAGGCTTATCTCCCCGTTTCCAGCTGTTTAGTGACATTTGGGATGATGTGTGATGAAAAATTCGAGAATTTAACCATTTCTTCCAAAAAAAGGCATATCTCCCTGTTTCCAGCGCTTTTCTGACACTTGGGCTGATATGTGATGAAAAAGTCAAAATGTTAACCATTGCTTCAAAAAAAGGCTTATCTCCCCGTTTCCAGCTGTTTAGTGACATTTGGGATGATGTGTGATGAAAAATTCAAGAATTTAACCATTTCTTCCAAAAAAAGGCATATCTCCCTGTTTCCAGCGCTTTTCTGACACTTGGGCTGATATGTGATGAAAAAGTCAGAAATGTTAACCATTGCTTCCAAAAAAGGCGTATCTCCCCGTTTCCAGCTGTTTAGTGACATTTGGGATGATGTGTGATTAAAAATTTGAGAATTTAACCATTTCTTCCAAAAAAAGGCATATCTCACTGTTTCCAGCGCTTTTCTGACACTGGAGTTGATATGTGATGAAAAAGTCAAAATGTTAACCATTGGTTCCAAAAAAGGCTTATCTCCCCGTTTCCAGCTGTTTAGTGACATTTGGGATGATGTGTGATGAAAAATTCAAGAATTTAACCATTTCTTCCAAAAAAAAGGCATATCTCCCTGTTTCTAGCGCTTTTCTGACACTGGAGCTGATATGTGATGAAAAAGTCAAAATGTTAACCATTGCTTCCAAAAAAGGCGTATCTCCCCGTTTCCAGCTGTTTAGTGACATTTGGGATGATGTGTGATGAAAAATTCAAGAATTTAACCATTTCTTCCAAAAAAAGGCATATCTCCCTGTTTCCAGCGCTTTTCTGACACTGGAGCTGATATGTGATGAAAAAGTCAAGAATTTAACCATTTCTTCCAAAAAAGGCTTATCTCCCTGTTTCCAGCGCTTTTCTGACACTTGGGCTGATATGTGATGAAAAAGTCAAAATGTTAACCATTGCTTCCAAAAAGAGCTTATCCCCCCGTTTCCAGCTGTTTAGTGACATTTGGGATGATGTGTGATGAAAAATTCAAGAATTTAACCATTTCTTCCAAAAAAGGCTTATCTCCCTGTTTCCAGCGCTTTTCTGACACTTGGGCTGATATGAGATGAAAAAGTCAGAAATGTTAACCATTGCTTCCAAAAAAGGCGTATCTCCCCGTTTCCAGCTGTTTAGTGACATTTGGAATGATGTGTGATGAAAAATTCGAGAATTTAACCATTTCTTCAAAAAAAAGGCATATCTCCCTGTTTCCAGCACTTTTCTGACGCTGGAGCTGATATGTGATGAAAAAGTCAAAATGTTAACCATTGCTTCCAAAAAAGGCTTATCTCCCCGTTTCCAGCTGTTTAGTGACATTTGGGATGATGTGTGATGAAAAATTCAAGAATTTAACCATTTCTTCCAAAAAAGGCTTATCTCCCTGTTTCCAGCGCTTTTCTGACACTGGAGCTGATATGTGATGAAAAAGTCAAAATGTTAACCATTGCTTCCAAAAGAGGCTTATCTCCCCGTTCCAGCTGTTTAGTGACATTTGGGATGATGTGTGATGAAAAATTCAAGAATTTAACCATTTCTTCCAAAAAAAAGGCATATCTCCCTGTTTCCAGCGCTTTTCTGACACTGGAGCTGATATGTGATGAAAAAGTCAAGAATTTAACCATTTCTTCCAAAAAAGGCTTATCTACCTCTTTCCAGCGCTTTTCTGACACTGGAGCTGATATGTGATGAAAAAGTCAAAATGTTAACCATTGCTTCCAAAAAAGGCTTATCTCCCCGTTTCCAGCTGTTTAGTGACATTTGGGATGATGTGTGATGAAAAATTCAAGAATTTAACCATTTCTTCCAAAAAAAGGCATATCTCCCTGTTTCCAGCGCTTTTCTGACACTTGGGCTGATATGTGATGAAAAAGTCAAAATGTTAACCATTGCTTCAAAAAAAGGCTTATCTCCCCGTTTCCAGCTGTTTAGTGACATTTGGGATGATGTGTGATGAAAAATTCAAGAATTTAACCATTTCTTCCAACAAAAGGCATATCTCCCTGTTTCCAGCGCTTTTCTGACACTGGAGCTGATATGTGATAAAAAAGTCAAAATGTTAACCATTGGTTCCAAAAAAGGCTTATCTCCCCGTTTCCAGCTGTTTAGTGACATTTGGGATGATGTGTGATGAAAAATTCAAGAATTTAACCATTTCTTCCAAAAAAAAGGCATATCTCCCTGTTTCCAGCACTTTTCTGACGCTGGAGCTGATATGTGATGAAAAAGTCAAAATGTTAACCATTGCTTCCAAAAAAGGCTTATCTCCCCGTTTCCAGCTGTTTAGTGACATTTGGGATGATGTGTGATGAAAAATTCAAGAATTTAACCATTTCTTCCAAAAAAGGCTTATCTCCCTGTTTCCAGCGCTTTTCTGACACTGGAGCTGATATGTGATGAAAAAGTCAAAATGTTAACCATTGCTTCCAAAAGAGGCTTATCTCCCCGTTCCAGCTGTTTAGTGACATTTGGGATGATGTGTGATGAAAAATTCAAGAATTTAACCATTTCTTCCAAAAAAAAGGCATATCTCCCTGTTTCCAGCGCTTTTCTGACACTGGAGCTGATATGTGATGAAAAAGTCAAGAATTTAACCATTTCTTCCAAAAAAGGCTTATCTACCTCTTTCCAGCGCTTTTCTGACACTGGAGCTGATATGTGATGAAAAAGTCAAAATGTTAACCATTGCTTCCAAAAAAGGCTTATCTCCCCGTTTCCAGCTGTTTAGTGACATTTGGGATGATGTGTGATGAAAAATTCAAGAATTTAACCATTTCTTCCAACAAAAGGCATATCTCCCTGTTTCCAGCGCTTTTCTGACACTGGAGCTGATATGTGATGAAAAAGTCAAAATGTTAACCATTGGTTCCAAAAAAGGCTTATCTCCCCGTTTCCAGCTGTTTAGTGACATTTGGGATGATGTGTGATGAAAAATTCAAGAATTTAACCATTTCTTCCAACAAAAGGCATATCTCCCTGTTTCCAGCGCTTTTCTGACACTGGAGCTGATATGTGATGAAAAAGTCAAAATGTTAACCATTGGTTCCAAAAAAGGCTTATCTCCCCGTTTCCAGCTGTTTAGTGACATTTGGGATGATGTGTGATGAAAAATTCAAGAATTTAACCATTTCTTCCAAAAAAAAGGCATATCTCCCTGTTTCTAGCGCTTTTCTGACACTGGAGCTGATATGTGATGAAAAAGTCAAAATGTTAACCATTGCTTCCAAAAAAGGCGTATCTCCCCGTTTCCAGCTGTTTAGTGACATTTGGGATGATGTGTGATGAAAAATTCAAGAATTTAACCATTTCTTCCAAAAAAAGGCATATCTCCCTGTTTCCAGCGCTTTTCTGACACTTGGGCTGATATGTGATGAAAAAGTCAAGAATTTAACCATTTCTTCCAAAAAAGGCTTACCTCCCTCTTTCCAGCGCTTTTCTGACACTGGAGCTGATATGTGATGAAAAAGTCAAAATGTTAACCATTGCTTCCAAAAAAGGCTTATCTCCCCGTTTCCAGCTGTTTAGTGACATTTGGGATGATGTGTGATGAAAAATTCAAGAATTTAACCATTTCTTCCAAAAAAAAGGCATATCTCCCTGTTTCTAGCGCTTTTCTGACACTGGAGCTGATATGTGATGAAAAAGTCAAAATGTTAACCATTGCTTCCAAAAAAGGCGTATCTCCCCGTTTCCAGCTGTTTAGTGACATTTGGGATGATGTGTGATGAAAAATTCAAGAATTTAACCATTTCTTCCAAAAAAAGGCATATCTCCCTGTTTCCAGCGCTTTTCTGACACTTGGGCTGATATGTGATGAAAAAGTCAGAAATGTTAACCATTGCTTCCAAAAAAGGCGTATCTCCCCGTTTCCAGCTGTTTAGTGACATTTGGGATGATGTGTGATGAAAAATTCGAGAATTTAACCATTTCTTCCAAAAAAAGGCATATCTCCCTGTTTCCAGCGCTTTTCTGACACTGGAGCTGATATGTGATGAAAAAGTCAAAATGTTAACCATTGGTTCCAAAAAAGGCTTATCTCCCCGTTTCCAGCTGTTTATTGACATTTGGGATGATGTGTGATGAAAAATTCAAGAATTTAACCATTTCTTCCAAAAAAAGGCATATCTCCCTGTTTTCAGCGCTTTTCTGACACTGGAGCTGATATGTGATGAAAAAGTCAAGAATTTTACCATTTCTTCCAAAAAAGGCTTATCTCCCTGTTTCCAGCGCTTTTCTGACACTGGAGCTGATATGTGATGAAAAAGTCAAAATGTTAACCATTGGTTCCAAAAAAGGCTTATCTCCCCGTTTCCAGCTGTTTAGTGACATTTGGGATGATGTGTGATGAAAAATTCAAGAATTTAACCATTTCTTCCAAAAAAAAGGCATATCTCCCTGTTTCTAGCGCTTTTCTGACACTGGAGCTGATATGTGATGAAAAAGTCAAAATGTTAACCATTGCTTCCAAAAAAAGCGTATCTCCCCGTTTCCAGCTGTTTAGTGACATTTGGGATGATGTGTGATGAAAAATTCAAGAATTTAACCATTTCTTCCAAAAAAAGGCATATCTCCTTGTTTCCAGCGCTTTTCTGACACTGGAGCTGATATGTGATGAAAAAGTCAAGAATTTAACCATTTCTTCCAAAAAAGGCTTATCTCCCTGTTTCCAGGACTTTTCTGACACTTGGGCTGACATGTGATGAAAAAGTCAGAAATGTTAACCATTGCTTCCAAAAAAGGCGTATCTCCCCGTTTCCAGCTGTTTAGTGACATTTGGAATGATGTGTGATGAAAAATTCGAGAATTTAACCATTTCTTCCAAAAAAAGGCATATCTCCCTGTTTCCAGCACTTTTCTGACACTGGAGCTGATATGTGATGAAAAAGTCAAAATGTTAACCATTGCTTCATAAAAAAGGCTTATCTCCCCGTTTCCAGCTGTTTAGTGACATTTGGGATGATGTGTAATGAAAAATTCAAGAATTTAACCATTTCTTCCAAAAAAGGCTTATCTCCCTGTTTCCAGCGCTTTTCTGACACTTGGGCTGACATGTGATGAAAAAGTCAAAATGTTAACCATTGCTTCCAAAAAAGGCTTATCTCCCCGTTTCCAGCTGTTTAGTGACATTTGGGATGATGTGTGATGAAAAATTCAAGAATTTAACCATTTCTTCCAAAAAAGGCTTATCTCCCTGTTTCCAGCGCTTTTCTGACACTTGGACTGATATGAGATGAAAAAGTCAGAAATGTTAACCATTGCTTCCAAAAAAGGCGTATCTCCCCGTTTCCAGCTGTTTAGTGACATTTGGAATGATGTGTGATGAAAAATTCGAGAATTTAACCATTTCTTCCAAAAAAAGGCATATCTCCCTGTTTCCAGCACTTTTCTGACACTGGAGCTGATATGTGATGAAAAAGTCAAAATGTTAACCATTGCTTCCAAAAAAGGCTTATCTCCCCGTTTCCAGCTGTTTAGTGACATTTGGGATGATGTGTGATGAAAAATTCAAGAATTTAACCATTTCTTCCAAAAAAGGCTTATCTCCCTGTTTCCAGCGCTTTTCTGACACTGGAGCTGATATGTGATGAAAAAGTCAAAATGTTAACCATTGCTTCCAAAAGAGGCTTATCTCCCCGTTCCAGCTGTTTAGTGACATTTGGGATGATGTGTGATGAAAAATTCAAGAATTTAACCATTTCTTCCAAAAAAAAGGCATATCTCCCTGTTTACAGCGCTTTTCTGACACTGGAGCTGATATGTGATGAAAAAGTCAAGAATTTTACCATTTCTTCCAAAAAAGGCTTATCTCCCTGTTTCCAGCGCTTTTCTGACACTGGAGCTGATATGTGATGAAAAAGTCAAAATGTTAACCATTGCTTCCAAAAAAGGCTTATCTCCCCGTTTCCAGCTGTTTAGTGACATTTGGGATGATGTGTGATGAAAAATTTGAGAATTTAACCATTTCTTCCAAAAAAAGGCATATCTCCCTGTTTCCAGCGCTTTTCTGACACTGGAGCTGATATGTGATGAAAAAGTCAAGAATTTAACCATTTCTTCCAAAAAAGGCTTATCTCCCTCTTTCCAGCGCTTTTCTGACACTGGAGCTGATATGTGATGAAAAAGTCAAAATGTTAACCATTGCTTCCAAAAAAGGTTTATCTCCCCGTTTCCAGCTGTTTAGTGACATTTGGGATGATGTGTGATGAAAAATTCAAGAATTTAACCATTTCTTCCAAAAAAGGCTTATCTCCCTGTTTCCAGCGCTTTTCTGACACTGGAGCTGATATGTGATGAAAAAGTCAAAATGTTAACCATTGCTTCCAAAAAAGGCTTATCTCCCCGTTTCCAGCTGTTTAGTGACATTTGGGATGATGTGTGATGAAAAATTCAAGAATTTAACCATTTCTTCCAAAAAAGGCTTATCTCCCTGTTTCCAGCGCTTTTCTGACACTGGAGCTGATATGTGATGAAAAAGTCAAAATGTTAACCATTGCTTCCAAAAGAGGCATATCTCCCCGTTCCAGCTGTTTAGTGACATTTGGGATGATGTGAGATGAAAAATTCAAGAATTTAACCATTTCTTCCAAAAAAAAGGCATATCTCCCTGTTTCCAGCGCTTTTCTGACACTGGAGCTGATATGTGATGAAAAAGTCAAGAATTTAACCATTTCTTCCAAAAAAAGGCATATCTCCCTGTTTCCAGCGCTTTTCTGACACTTGGGCTGATATGTGATGAAAAAGTCAGAAATGTTAACCATTGCTTCCAAAAAAGGCGTATCTCCCCGTTTCCAGCTGTTTAGTGACATTTGGGATGATGTGTGATGAAAAATTCGAGAATTTAACCATTTCTTCAAAAAAAGGCATATCTCCCTGTTTCCAGCGCTTTTCTGACACTGGAGCTGATATGTGATGAAAAAGTCAAAATGTTAACCATTGGTTCCAAAAAAGGCTTATCTCCCCGTTTCCAGCTGTTTAGTGACATTTGGGATGATGTGTGATGAAAAATTCAAGAATTTAACCATTTCTTCCAAAAAAAGGCATATCTCCCTGTTTCCAGCGTTTTTCTGACACTGGAGCTGATATGTGATGAAAAAGTCAAGAATTTAACCATTTCTTCCAAAAAAGGCTTATCTCCCTGTTTCCAGCGCTTTTCTGACACTTGGGCTGATATGTGATGAAAAAGTCAAAATGTTAACCATTGCTTCCAAAAAATGCTTATCCCCCCGTTTCCAGCTGTTTAGTGACATTTGGGATGATGTGTGATGAAAAATTCAAGAATTTAACCATTTCTTCCAAAAAAAAGGCATATCTCCCTGTTTCTAGCGCTTTTCTGACACTGGAGCTGATATGTGATGAAAAAGTCAAAATGTTAACCATTGCTTCCAAAAAAGGCGTATCTCCCCGTTTCCAGCTGTTTAGTGACATTTGGGATGATGTGTGATGAAAAATTCAAGAATTTAACCATTTCTTCCAAAAAAAGGCATATCTCCCTGTTTCCAGCGCTTTTCTGACACTGGAGCTGATATGTGATGAAAAAGTCAAGAATTTAACCATTTCTTCCAAAAAAGGCTTATCTCCCTGTTTCCAGCGCTTTTCTGACACTTGGGCTGACATGTGATGAAAAAGTCAGAAATCTTAATCAATGCTTCCAAAAAAGGCTTATCTCCCCGTTTCCAGCTGTTTAGTGACATTTGGGATGATGTGTGATAAAAAATTCAAGAATTTAACCTTTTCTTCCAAAAAAGGCTTATCTCCCTGTTTCCAGCGCTTTTCTGACACTTGGGCTGACATGTGATGAAAAAGTCAAAAATTTAACCATTGCTTCCAAAAAAGGCTTATCTCCCCGTTTCCAGCTGTTTAGTGACATTTGGGATGATGTGTGATGAAAAATTCAAGAATTTAACCATTTCTTCCAAAAAAGGCTTATCTCCCTGTTTCCAGCGCTTTTCTGACACTTGGGCTGATATGAGATGAAAAAGTCAGAAATGTTAACCATTGCTTCCAAAAAAGGCGTATCTCCCCGTTTCCAGCTGTTTAGTGACATTTGGAATGATGTGTGATGAAAAATTCGAGAATTTAACCATTTCTTCCAAAAAAGGCTTATCTCCCTGTTTCCAGCGCTTTTCTGACACTGGAGCTGATATGTGATGAAAAAGTCAAAATGTTAACCATTGCTTCCAAAAGAGGCTTATCTCCCCGTTCCAGCTGTTTAGTGACATTTGGGATGATGTGTGATGAAAAATTCAAGAATTTAACCATTTCTTCCAAAAAAAAGGCATATCTCCCTGTTTCCAGCGCTTTTCTGACACTGGAGCTGATATGTGATGAAAAAGTCAAGAATTTAACCATTTCTTCCAAAAAAGGCTTATCTACCTCTTTCCAGCGCTTTTCTGACACTGGAGCTGATATGTGATGAAAAAGTCAAAATGTTAACCATTGCTTCCAAAAAAGGCTTATCTCCCCGTTTCCAGCTGTTTAGTGACATTTGGGATGATGTGTGATGAAAAATTCAAGAATTTAACCATTTCTTCCAAAAAAAGGCATATCTCCCTGTTTCCAGCGCTTTTCTGACACTTGGGCTGATATGTGATGAAAAAGTCAAAATGTTAACCATTGCTTCAAAAAAAGGCTGATCTCCCCGTTTCCAGCTGTTTAGTGACATTTGGGATGATGTGTGATGAAAAATTCAAGAATTTAACCATTTCTTCCAACAAAAGGCATATCTCCCTGTTTCCAGCGCTTTTCTGACACTGGAGCTGATATGTGATGAAAAAGTCAAAATGTTAACCATTGGTTCCAAAAAAGGCTTATCTCCCCGTTTCCAGCTGTTTAGTGACACTTGGGCTGATATGTGATGAAAAAGTCAAGAATTTAACCATTTCTTCCAAAAAAGGCTTACCTCCCTCTTTCCAGCGCTTTTCTGACACTGGAGCTGATATGTGATGAAAAAGTCAAAATGTTAACCATTGCTTCCAAAAAAGGCTTATCTCCCCGTTTCCAGCTGTTTAGTGACATTTGGGATGATGTGTGATGAAAAATTTGAGAATTTAACCATTTCTTCTAAAAAAAGGCATATCTCCCTGTTTCCAGCGCTTTTCTGACACTGGAGCTGATATGTGATGAAAAAGTCAAAATGTTAACCATTGGTTCCAAAAAAGGCGTATCTCCCCGTTTCCAGC
The DNA here is from genome assembly GCF_963576545.1 of Limanda limanda. Taxonomy (NCBI): domain Eukaryota; kingdom Metazoa; phylum Chordata; class Actinopteri; order Pleuronectiformes; family Pleuronectidae; genus Limanda; species Limanda limanda. Next base: position 1,008,359 of record NW_026870508.1, read on the forward strand.
TGTTTAGTGACATTTGGGATGATGTGTGATGAAAAATTCGAGAATTTAACCATTTCTTCCAAAAAAAGGCATATCTCCCTGTTTCCAGCGCTTTTCTGACACTGGAGCTGATATGTGATGAAAAAGTCAAAATGTTAACCATTGGTTCCAAAAAAGGCTTATCTCCCCGTTTCCAGCTGTTTATTGACATTTGGGATGATGTGTGATGAAAAATTCAAGAATTTAACCATTTCTTCCAAAAAAAGGCATATCTCCCTGTTTCCAGCGCTTTTCTGACACTGGAGCTGATATGTGATGAAAAAGTCAAGAATTTTACCATTTCTTCCAAAAAAGGCTTATCTCCCTGTTTCCAGCGCTTTTCTGACACTGGAGCTGATATGTGATGAAAAAGTCAAAATGTTAACCATTGCTTCCAAAAAAGGCTTATCTCCCCGTTTCCAGCTGTTTAGTGACATTTGGGATGATGTGTGATGAAAAATTTGAGAATTTAACCATTTCTTCCAAAAAAAGGCATATCTCCCTGTTTCCAGCGCTTTTCTGACACTGGAGCTGATATGTGATGAAAAAGTCAAAATGTTAACCATTGGTTCCAAAAAAGGCTTATCTCCCCGTTTCCAGCTGTTTAGTGACATTTGGGATGATGTGTGATGAAAAATTCAAGAATTTAACCATTTCTTCCAAAAAAAAGGCATATCTCCCTGTTTCTAGTGCTTTTCTGACACTGGAGCTGATATGTGATGAAAAAGTCAAAATGTTAACCATTGCTTCCAAAAAAAGCGTATCTCTCCGTTTCCAGCTGTTTAGTGACATTTGGGATGATGTGTGATGAAAAATTCAAGAATTTAACCATTTCTTCCAAAAAAAGGCATATCTCCCTGTTTCCAGCGCTTTTCTGACACTTGGGCTGACATGTGATGAAAAAGTCAAAATGTTAACCATTGCTTCCAAAAAAGGCTTATCTCCCCGTTTCCAGCTGTTTAGTGACATTTGGGATGATGTGTGATGAAAAATTCGAGAATTTAACCATTTCTTCCAAAAAAAAGCATATCTCCCTGTTTCCAGCGCTTTTCTGACACTTGGGCTGATATGTGATGAAAAAGTCAAAATGTTAACCATTGCTTCAAAAAAAGGCTTATCTCCCCGTTTCCAGCTGTTTAGTGACATTTGGGATGATGTGTGATGAAAAATTCAAGAATTTAACCATTTCTTCGAAAAAAAGGCATATCTCCCTGTTTCCAGCGCTTTACTGACACTTGGGCTGATATGTGATGAAAAAGTCAGAAATGTTAACCATTGCTTCCAAAAAAGGCGTATCTCCCCGTTTCCAGCTGTTTAGTGACATTTGGGATGATGTGTGATGAAAAATTCAAGAATTTAACCATTTCTTCCAAAAAAGGCTTATCTCCCTGTTTTTAGCGCTTTTCTGACACTTGGGCTGATATGAGATGAAAAAGTCAGAAATGTTAACCATTGCTTCCAAAAAAGGCGTATCTCCCCGTTTCCAGCTCTTTAGTGACATTTGGGATGATGTGTGATGAAAAATTCGAGAATTTAACCATTTCTTCCAAAAAAAGGCATATCTCCCTGTTTCCAGCGCTTTTCTGACACTGGAGCTGATATGTGATGAAAAAGTCAAAATGTTAACCATTGCTTCGGAAAAAGGCTTATCTCCCCGTTTCCAGCTGTTTAGTGACATTTGGGATGATGTGTGATGAAAAATTCAAGAATTTAACCATTTCTTCCAAAAAAAGGCATATCTCCCTGTTTCCAGTGCTTTTCTGACACTTGGGCTGATATGTGATGAAAAAGTCAAAATGTTAACCATTGCTTCAAAAAAAGGCTTATCTCCCCGTTTCCAGCTGTTTAGTGACATTTGGGATGATGTGTGATGAAAAATTCAAGAATTTAACCATTTCTTCCAAAAAAAGGCATATCTCCCTGTTTCCAGCGCTTTTCTGACACTTGGGCTGATATGTGATGAAAAAGTCAGAAATGTTAACCATTGCTTCCAAAAAAGGCGTATCTCCCCGTTTCCAGCTGTTTAGTGACATTTGGGATGATGTGTGATGAAAAATTCGAGAATTTAACCATTTCTTCCAAAAAAAGGCATATCTCCCTGTTTCCAGCGCTTTTCTGACACTGGAGCTGATATGTGATGAAAAAGTCAAAATGTTAACCATTGGTTCCAAAAAAGGCTTATCTCCCCGTTTCCAGCTGTTTAGTGACATTTGGGATGATGTGTGATGAAAAATTCAAGAATTTAACAATTTCTTCCAAAAAAGGCTTATCTCCCTGTTTCCAGCGCTTTTCTGACACTGGAGCTGATATGTGATGAAAAAGTCAAAATGTTAACCATTGCTTCCAAAAGAGGCTTATCTCCCCGTTCCAGCTGTTTAGTGACATTTGGGATGATGTGTGATGAAAAATTCAAGAATTTAACCATTTCTTCCAAAAAAAAGGCATATCTCCCTGTTTCCAGCGCTTTTCTGACACTGGAGCTGATATGTGATGAAAAAGTCAAGAATTTAACCATTTCTTCCAAAAAAGGCTTATCTACCTCTTTCCAGCGCTTTTCTGACACTGGAGCTGATATGTGATGAAAAAGTCAAAATGTTAACCATTGCTTCCAAAAAAGGCTTATCTCCCCGTTTCCAGCTGTTTAGTGACATTTGGGATGATGTGTGATGAAAAATTCAAGAATTTAACCATTTCTTCCAAAAAAAGGCATATCTCCCTGTTTCCAGCGCTTTTCTGACACTTGGGCTGATATGTGATGAAAAAGTCAAAATGTTAACCATTGCTTCAAAAAAAGGCTTATCTCCCCGTTTCCAGCTGTTTAGTGACATTTGGGATGATGTGTGATGAAAAATTCAGAATTTAACCATTTCTTCCAAAAAAAAGGCATATCTCCCTGTTTCCAGCGCTTTTCTGACACTGGAGCTGATATGTGATGAAAAAGTCAAAATGTTAACCATTGCTTCCAAAAAAGGCGTATCTCCCCGTTTCCAGATGTTTAGTGACATTTGGGATGATGTGTGATGAAAAATTCAAGAATTTAACCATTTCTTCCAAAAAAGGCATATCTCCCTGTTTCCAGCGCTTTTCTGACACTGGAGCTGATATGTGATGAAAAAGTCAAGAATTTAACCATTTCTTCCAAAAAAGGCTTATCTCCCCGTTTCCAGCTGTTTAGTGACATTTGGGATGATGTGTGATGAAAAATTCAAGAATTTAACCATTTCTTCCAAAAAAAAGGCATATCTCCCTGTTTCTAGCGCTTTTCTGACACTGGAGCTGATATGTGATGAAAAAGTCAAAATGTTAACCATTGCTTCCAAAAAAGGCGTATCTCCCCGTTTTCCAGCTGTTTAGTGACATTTGGGATGACGTGTGATGAAAAATTCAAGAATTTAACCATTTCTTCCAAAAAAAGGCATATCTCCCTGTTTCCAGCGCTTTTCTGACACTTGGGCTGATATGTGATGAAAAAGTCAGAAATGTTAACCATTGCTTCCAAAAAAGGCGTATTTCCCCGTTTCCAGCTGTTTAGTGACATTTGGGATGATGTGTGATGAAAAATTCGAGAATTTAACCATTTCTTCCAAAAAAAGGCATATCTCCCTGTTTCCAGCGCTTTTCTGACACTGGAGCTGATATGTGATGAAAAAGTCAAAATGTTAACCATTGGTTCCAAAAAAGGCTTATCTCCCCGTTTCCAGCTGTTTATTGACATTTGGGATGATGTGTGATGAAAAATTCAAGAATTTAACCATTTCTTCCAAAAAAAGGCATATCTCCCTGTTTCCAGCGCTTTTCTGACACTGGAGCTGATATGTGATGAAAAAGTCAAGAATTTAACCATTTCTTCCAAAAAAGGCTTATCTCCCTGTTTCCAGCGCTTTTCTGACACTGGAGCTGATATGTGATGAAAAAGTCAAAATGTTAACCATTGGTTCCAAAAAAGGCTTATCTCCCCGTTTCCAGCTGTTTAGTGACATTTGGGATGATGTGTGATGAAAAATTCAAGAATTTAACCATTTATTCCAAAAAAAAGACATATCTCCCTGTTTCTAGCGCTTTTCTGACACTGGAGCTGATATGTGATGAAAAAGTCAAAATGTTAACCATTGCTTCCAAAAAAGCGTATCTCCCCGTTTCCAGCTGTTTAGTGACATTTGGGATGATGTGTGATGAAAAATTCAAGAATTTAACCATTTCTTCCAAAAAAAAGCATATCTCCCTGTTTCCAGCGCTTTTCTGACACTTGGGCTGATATGTGATGAAAAAGTCAAAATGTTAACCATTGCTTCAAAAAAAGGCTTATCTCCCCGTTTCCAGCTGTTTAGTGACATTTGGGATGATGTGTGATGAAAAATTCAAGAATTTAACCATTTCTTCGAAAAAAAGGCATATCTCCCTGTTTCCAGCGCTTTTCTGACACTTGGGCTGATATGTGATGAAAAAGTCAGAAATGTTAACCATTGCTTCCAAAAAAGGCGTATCTCCCCGTTTCCAGCTGTTTAGTGACATTTGGGATGATGTGTGATGAAAAATTTGAGAATTTAACCATTTCTTCCAAAAAAAGGCATATCTCCCTGTTTCCAGCGCTTTTCTGACACTTGGGCTGATATGTGATGAAAAAGTCAAAATGTTAACCATTGCTTCCAAAAAAGGCTTATCTCCCCGTTTCCAGCTGTTTATTGACATTTGGGATGATGTGTGATGAAAAATTCAAGAATTTAACCATTTCTTCCAAAAAAGGCTTATCTCCCTGTTTTTAGCGCTTTTCTGACACTTGGGCTGATATGAGATGAAAAAGTCAGAAATGTTAACCATTGCTTCCAAAAAAGGCGTATCTCCCCGTTTCCAGCTCTTTAGTGACATTTGGGATCATGTGTGATGAAAAATTCGAGAATTTAACCATTTCTTCCAAAAAAAGGCATATCTCCCTGTTTCCAGCGCTTTTCTGACACTGGAGCTGATATGTGATGAAAAAGTCAAAATGTTAACCATTGCTTCCAAAAAAGGCTTATCTCCCCGTTTCCAGCTGTTTAGTGACATTTGGGATGATGTGTGATGAAAAATTCAAGAATTTAACCATTTCTTCCAAAAAAAGGCATATCTCCCTGTTTCCAGTGCTTTTCTGACACTTGGGCTGATATGTGATGAAAAAGTCAAAATGTTTTCCATTGCTTCAAAAAAAGGCTTATCTCCCCGTTTCCAGCTGTTTAGTGACATTTGGGATGATGTGTGATGAAAAATTCAAGAATTTAACCATTTCTTCCAAAAAAAGGCATATCTCCCTGTTTCCAGCGCTTTTCTGACACTTGGGCTGATATGTGATGAAAAAGTCAGAAATGTTAACCATTGCTTCCAAAAAAGGCGTATCTCCCCGTTTCCAGCTGTTTAGTGACATTTGGGATGATGTGTGATGAAAAATTCGAGAATTTAACCATTTCTTCCAAAAAAAGGCATATCTCCCTGTTTCCAGCGCTTTTCTGACACTGGAGCTGATATGTCATGAAAAAGTCAAAATGTTAACCATTGGTTCCAAAAAAGGCTTATCTCCCCGTTTCCAGCTGTTTAGTGACATTTGGGATGATGTGTGATGAAAAATTCAAGAATTTAACCATTTCTTCCAAAAAAAGGCATATCTCCCCTGTTTCCAGTGCTTTTCTGACACTTGGGCTGATATGTGATGAAAAAGTCAAAATGTTTTCCATTGCTTCAAAAAAAGGCTTATCTCCCCGTTTCCAGCTGTTTAGTGACATTTGGGATGATGTGTGATGAAAAATTCAAGAATTTAACCATTTCTTCCAAAAAAAGGCATATCTCCCTGTTTCCAGCGCTTTTCTGACACTTGGGCTGATATGTGATGAAAAAGTCAGAAATGTTAACCATTGCTTCCAAAAAAGGCGTATCTCCCCGTTTCCAGCTGTTTAGTGACATTTGGGATGATGTGTGATGAAAAATTCGAGAATTTAACCATTTCTTCCAAAAAAAGGCATATCTCCCTGTTTCCAGCGCTTTTCTGACACTGGAGCTGATATGTCATGAAAAAGTCAAAATGTTAACCATTGGTTCCAAAAAAGGCTTATCTCCCCGTTTCCAGCTGTTTAGTGACATTTGGGATGATGTGTGATGAAAAATTCAAGAATTTAACCATTTCTTCCAAAAAAAAGGCATATCTCCCTGTTTCCAGCGCTTATCTGACACTGGAGCTGATATGTGATGAAAAAGTCAAAAATTTAACCTTTTTTTCCAAAAAAGGCAGATCTCCCTGTCTCCAGCGCTTTTCTGACACTGGAGCTGATATGTGATGAAAAAGTCAAAATGTTAACCATTGCTTCCAAAAAAGGCTTATCTCCCCGTTTCCAGCTGTTTAGTGACATTTGGGATGATGTGTGATGAAAAATTCAAGAATTTAACCAATTCTTCCAAAAAAAGGCATATCTCCCTGTTTCCAGCGCTTTTCTGACACTTGGGCTGACATGTGATGAAAAAGTCAGAAATCTTAATCAATGCTTCCAAAAAAGGCTTATCTCCCCGTTTCCAGCTGTTTAGTGACATTTGGGATGATGTGTGATGAAAAATTCAAGAATTTAACCATTTCTTCCAAAAAAGGCATATCTCCCTGTTTCCAGCGCTTTTCTGACACTTGGGCTGATATGTGATGAAAAAGTCAGAAATGTTAACCATTGCTTGCAAAAAAGGCGTATCTCCCCGTTTCCAGCTGTTTAGTGACATTTGGGATGATGTGTGATGAAAAATTCGAGAATTTAACCATTTCTTCCAAAAAAAGGCATATCTCCCTGTTTCCAGCGCTTTTCTGACACTGGAGCTGATATGTGATGAAAAAGTCAAAATGTTAACCATTGGTTCCAAAAAAGGCTTATCTCCCCGTTTCCAGCTGTTTAGTGACATTTGGGATGATGTGTGATGAAAAATTAGAGAATTTAACCATTTCTTCCAAAAAAGGCTTATCTCCCTGTTTCCAGCGCTTTTCTGACACTTGGGCTGATATGTGATGAAAAAGTCAAAATGTTAACCATTGCTTCCAAAAAATGCTTATCCCCCGTTTCCAGCTGTTTAGTGACATTTGGGATGATGTGTAATGAAAAATTCAAGAATTTAACCATTTCTTCCAAAAAAGGCTTATCTCCCTGTTTCCAGCGCTTTTCTGACACTTGGGCTGACATGTGATGAAAAAGTCAAAATGTTAACCATTGCTTCCAAAAAAGGCTTATCTCCCCGTTTCCAGCTGTTTAGTGACATTTGGGATGATGTGTGATGAAAAATTCGAGGAATTTAACCATTTCTTCCAAAAAAGGCATATCTCCCTGTTTCCAGCGCTTTTCTGACACTGGAGCTGATATGTGATGAAAAAGTCAAAATGTTAACCATTGGTTCCAAAAAAGGCTTATCTCCCCGTTTCCAGCTGTTTAGTGACATTTGGGATGATGTGTGATGAAAAATTCAAGAATTTAACCATTTCTTCCAAAAAAGGCTTATCTCCCTGTTTTTAGCGCTTTTCTGACACTTGGGCTGATATGAGATGAAAAAGTCAGAAATGTTAACCATTGCTTCCAAAAAAGGCGTATCTCCCCGTTTCCAGCTCTTTAGTGACATTTGGGATGATGTGTGATGAAAAATTCGAGAATTTAACCATTTCTTCCAAAAAAAGGCATATCTCCCTGTTTCCAGCGCTTTTCTGACACTTGGGCTGATATGTGATGAAAAAGTCAAAATGTTAACCATTGCTTCCAAAAAAGGCTTATCTCCCCGTTTCCAGCTGTTTAGTGACATTTGGGATGATGTGTGATGAAAAATTCAAGAATTTAACCATTTCTTCCAAAAAAGGCTTATCTCCCTGTTTCCAGCGCTTTTCTGACACTGGAGCTGATATGTGATGAAAAAGTCAAAATGTTAACCATTGCTTCCAAAAGAGGCTTATCTCCCCGTTCCAGCTGTTTAGTGACATTTGGGATGATGTGTGATGAAAAATTCAAGAATTTAACCATTTCTTCCAAAAAAAAGGCATATCTCCCTGTTTCCAGCGCTTTTCTGACACTGGAGCTGATATGTGATGAAAAAGTCAAAATGTTAACCATTGCTTCCAAAAAAGGCTTATCTCCCGTTTCCAGCTGTTTAGTGACATTTGGGATGATGTGTGATGAAAAATTCAAGAATTTAACCATTTCTTCCAAAAAAGGCTTATCTCCCTGTTTCCAGCGCTTTTCTGACACTGGAGCTGATATGTGATGAAAAAGTCAAAATGTTAACCATTGCTTCCAAAAAAGGCTTATCTCCCCGTTCCAGCTGTTTAGTGACATTTGGGATGATGTGAGATGAAAAATTCAAGAATTTAACCATTTCTTCCAAAAAAAAGGCATATCTCCCTGTTTCCAGCGCTTTTCTGACACTGGAGCTGATATGTGATGAAAAAGTCAAGAATTGAACCATTTCTTCCAAAAAAGGCTTATCTCCCTGTTTCCAGCGCTTTTCTGACACTTGGGCTGATATGTGATGAAAAAGTCAAAATGTTAACCATTGCTTCCAAAAAAGGCTTATCCCCCGTTTCCAGCTGTTTAGTGACATTTGGGATGATGTGTGATGAAGAAATTCAAGAATTTAACCATTCCTTCCAAAAAAAGGCATATCTCCCTGTTTCCAGCGCTTTTCTGACACTGGAGCTGATATGTGATGAAAAAGTCAAAATGTTAACCATTGCTTCCAAAAGAGGCATATCTCCCCGTTCCAGCTGTTTAGTGACATTTGGGATGATGTGAGATGAAATATTCAAGAATTTAACCATTTCTTCCAAAAAAAAGGCATATCTCCCTGTTTCCAGCGCTTTTCTGACACTGGAGCTGATATGTGATGAAAAAGTCAAGAATTTAACCATTTCTTCCAAAAAAAGGCATATCTCCCTGTTTCCAGCGCTTTTCTGACACTTGGGCTGATATGTGATGAAAAAGTCAGAAATGTTAACCATTGCTTCCAAAAAAGGCGTATCTCCCCGTTTCCAGCTGTTTAGTGACATTTGGGATGATGTGTGATGAAAAATTCGAGAATTTATCCATTTCTTCCAAAAAAAGGCATATCTCCCTGTTTCCAGCGCTTTTCTGACACTGGAGCTGATATGTGATGAAAAAGTCAAAATGTTAACCATTGCTTCCAAAAGAGGCTTATCTCCCCGTTCCAGCTGTTTAGTGACATTTGGGATGATGTGTGATGAAAAATTCAAGAATTTAACCATTTCTTCCAAAAAAAAGGCATATCTCCCTGTTTCCAGCGCTTTTCTGACACTGGAGCTGATATGTGATGAAAAAGTCAAGAATTTAACCATTTCTTCCAAAAAAGGCTTATCTCCCTCTTTCCAGCGCTTTTCTGACACTGGAGCTGATATGTGATGAAAAAGTCAAAATGTTAACCATTGCTTCCAAAAAAGGCTTATCTCCCCGTTTCCAGCTGTTTAGTGACATTTGGGATGATGTGTGATGAAAAATTCAAGAATTTAACCATTTCTTCCAAAAAAGGCTTATCTCCCTGTTTCCAGCGCTTTTCTGACACTGGAGCTGATATGTGATGAAAAAGTCAAAATGTTAACCATTGCTTCCAAAAGAGGCATATCTCCCCGTTCCAGCTGTTTAGTGACATTTGGGATGATGTGAGATGAAAAATTCAAGAATTTAACCATTTCTTCCAAAAAAAAGGCATATCTCCCTGTTTCCAGCGCTTTTCTGACACTGGAGCTGATATGTGATGAAAAAGTCAAGAATTTAACCATTTCTTCCAAAAAAAGGCATATCTCCCTGTTTCCAGCGCTTTTCTGACACTTGGGCTGATATGTGATGAAAAAGTCAGAAATGTTAACCATTGCTTCCAAAAAAGGCGTATCTCCCCGTTTCCAGCTGTTTAGTGACATTTGGGATGATGTGTGATGAAAATTCGAGAATTTAACCATTTCTTCCAAAAAAAGGCATATCTCCCTTTTTCCAGCGCTTTTCTGACACTGGAGCTGATATGTGATGAAAAAGTCAAGAATTTAACCATTTCTTCCAAAAAAGGCTTATCTCCCTGTTTCCAGCGCTTTTCTGACACTTGGGCTGATATGTGATGAAAAAGTCAAAATGTTAACCATTGCTTCCAAAAAATGCTTATCCCCCCGTTTCCAGCTGTTTAGTGACATTTGGGATGATGTGTAATGAAAAATTCAAGAATTTAACCATTTCTTCCAAAAAAGGCTTATCTCCCTGTTTCCAGCGCTTTTCTGACACTTGGGCTGACATGTGATGAAAAAGTCAAAATGTTAACCATTGCTTCCAAAAAAGGCTTATCTCCCCGTTTCCAGCTGTTTAGTGACATTTGGGATGATGTGTGATGAAAAATTCGAGAATATAACCATTTCTTCCAAAAAAAGGCATATCTCCCTGTTTCCAGCGCTTTTCTGACACTTGGGCTGATATGTGATGAAAAAGTCAAAATGTTAACCATTGCTTCAAAAAAAGGCTTATCTCCCCGTTTCCAGCTGTTTAGTGACATTTGGGATGATGTGTGATGAAAAATTCAAGAATTTAACCATTTCTTCCAAAAAAAGGCATATCTCCCTGTTTCCAGCGCTTTTCTGACACTTGGGCTGATATGTGATGAAAAAGTCAGAAATGTTAACCATTGCTTCCAAAAAAGGCGTATCTCCCGTTTCCAGCTGTTTAGTGACATTTGGGATGATGTGTGATTAAAAATTTGAGAATTTAACCATTTCTTCCAAAAAAAGGCATATCTCCCTGTTTCCAGCGCTTTTCTGACACTGGAGCTGATATGTGATGAAAAAGTCAAAATGTTAACCATTGGTTCCAAAAAAGGCTTATCTCCCCGTTTCCAGCTGTTTAGTGACATTTGGGATGATGTGTGATGAAAAATTCAAGAATTTAACCATTTCTTCCAAAAAAAAGGCATATCTCCCTGTTTCTAGCGCTTTTCTGACACTGGAGCTGATATGTGATGAAAAAGTCAAAATGTTAACCATTGCTTCCAAAAAAGGCGTATCTCCCCGTTTCCAGCTGTTTAGTGACATTTGGGATGATGTGTGATGAAAAATTCAAGAATTTAACCATTTCTTCCAAAAAAAGGCATATCTCCCTGTTTCCAGCGCTTTTCTGACACTGGAGCTGATATGTGATGAAAAAGTCAAGAATTTAACCATTTCTTCCAAAAAAGGCTTATCTCCCTGTTTCCAGCGCTTTTCTGACACTTGGGCTGATATGTGATGAAAAAGTCAAAATGTTAACCATTGCTTCCAAAAAATGCTTATCCCCCCGTTTCCAGCTGTTTAGTGACATTTGGGATGATGTGTAATGAAAAATTCAAGAATTTAACCATTTCTTCCAAAAAAGGCTTATCTCCCTGTTTCCAGCGCTTTTCTGACACTTGGGCTGATATGAGATGAAAAAGTCAGAAATGTTAACCATTGCTTCCAAAAAAGGCGTATCTCCCCGTTTCCAGCTGTTTAGTGACATTTGGAATGATGTGTGATGACAAATTCGAGAATTTAACCATTTCTTCCAAAAAAAGGCATATCTCCCTGTTTCCAGCACTTTTCTGACACTGGAGCTGATATGTGATGAAAAAGTCAAAATGTTAACCATTGCTTCCAAAAAAGGCTTATCTCCCTCTTTCCAGCGCTTTTCTGACACTGGAGCTGATATGTGATGAAAAAGTCAAAATGTTAACCATTGCTTCCAAAAAAGGCTTATCTCCCCGTTTCCAGCTGTTTAGTGACATTTGGGATGATGTGTGATGAAAAATTCAAGAATTTAACCATTTCTTCCAAAAAAAGGCATATCTCCCTGTTTCCAGCGCTTTTCTGACACTTGGGCTGATATGTGATGAAAAAGTCAAAATGTTAACCATTGCTTCAAAAAAAGGCTTATCTCCCCGTTTCCAGCTGTTTAGTGACATTTGGGATGATGTGTGATGAAAAATTCAAGAATTTAACCATTTCTTCCAAAAAAAGGCATATCTCCCTGTTTCCAGCGCTTTTCTGACACTTGGGCTGATATGTGATGAAAAAGTCAGAAATGTTAACCATTGCTTCCAAAAAAGGCGTATCTCCCCGTTTCCAGCTGTTTATTGACATTTGGGATGATGTGTGATGAAAAATTCAAGAATTTAACCATTTCTTCCAAAAAAAGGCATATCTCCCTGTTTCCAGCGCTTTTCTGACACTGGAGCTGATATGTGATGAAAAAGTCAAGAATTTAACCATTTCTTCCAAAAAAGGCTTATCTCCCTGTTTCCAGCGCTTTTCTGACACTGGAGCTGATATGTGATGAAAAAGTCAAAATGTTAACCATTGGTTCCAAAAAAGGCTTATCTCCCCGTTTCCAGCTGTTTAGTGACATTTGGGATGATGTGTGATGAAAAATTCAAGAATTTAACCATTTATTCCAAAAAAAAGACATATCTCCCTGTTTCTAGCGCTTTTCTGACACTGGAGCTGATATGTGATGAAAAAGTCAAAATGTTAACCATTGCTTCCAAAAAAAGCGTATCTCCCCGTTTCCAGCTGTTTAGTGACATTTGGGATGATGTGTGATGAAAAATTCAAGAATTTAACCATTTCTTCCAAAAAAAGGCATATCTCCCTGTTTCCAGCGCTTTTCTGACACTTGGGCTGACATGTGATGAAAAAGTCAAAATGTTAACCATTGCTTCCAAAAAAGGCTTATCTCCCCGTTTCCAGCTGTTTAGTGACATTTGGGATGATGTGTGATGAAAAATTCGAGAATTTAACCATTTCTTCCAAAAAAAAGCATATCTCCCTGTTTCCAGCGCTTTTCTGACACTTGGGCTGATATGTGATGAAAAAGTCAAAATGTTAACCATTGCTTCAAAAAAAGGCTTATCTCCCCGTTTCCAGCTGTTTAGTGACATTTGGGATGATGTGTGATGAAAAATTCAAGAATTTAACCATTTCTTCGAAAAAAAGGCATATCTCCCTGTTTCCAGCGCTTTTCTGACACTTGGGCTGATATGTGATGAAAAAGTCAGAAATGTTAACCATTGCTTCCAAAAAAGGCGTATCTCCCCGTTTCCAGCTGTTTAGTGACATTTGGGATGATGTGTGATGAAAAATTTGAGAATTTAACCATTTCTTCCAAAAAAAGGCATATCTCCCTGTTTCCAGCGCTTTTCTGACACTGGAGCTGATATGTGATGAAAAAGTCAAGAATTTAACCATTTCTTCCAAAAAAGGCTTATCTCCCTGTTTCCAGCGCTTTTCTGACACTTGGGCTGATATGTGATGAAAAAGTCAAAATGTTAACCATTGCTTCCAAAAAATGCTTATCCCCCCGTTTCCAGCTGTTTAGTGACATTTGGGATGATGTGTAATGAAAAATTCAAGAATTTAACCATTTCTTCCAAAAAAGGCTTATCTCCCTGTTTCCAGCGCTTTTCTGACACTTGGGCTGATATGAGATGAAAAAGTCAGAAATGTTAACCATTGCTTCCAAAAAAGGCGTATCTCCCCGTTTCCAGCTGTTTAGTGACATTTGGAATGATGTGTGATGACAAATTCGAGAATTTAACCATTTCTTCCAAAAAAAGGCATATCTCCCTGTTTCCAGCACTTTTCTGACACTGGAGCTGATATGTGATGAAAAAGTCAAAATGTTAACCATTGCTTCCAAAAAAGGCTTATCTCCCTCTTTCCAGCGCTTTTCTGACACTGGAGCTGATATGTGATGAAAAAGTCAAAATGTTAACCATTGCTTCCAAAAAAGGCTTATCTCCCCGTTTCCAGCTGTTTAGTGACATTTGGGATGATGTGTGATGAAAAATTCAAGAATTTAACCATTTCTTCCAAAAAAAGGCATATCTCCCTGTTTCCAGCGCTTTTCTGACACTTGGGCTGATATGTGATGAAAAAGTCAAAATGTTAACCATTGCTTCAAAAAAAGGCTTATCTCCCCGTTTCCAGCTGTTTAGTGACATTTGGGATGATGTGTGATGAAAAATTCAAGAATTTAACCATTTCTTCCAAAAAAAGGCATATCTCCCTGTTTCCAGCGCTTTTCTGACACTTGGGCTGATATGTGATGAAAAAGTCAGAAATGTTAACCATTGCTTCCAAAAAAGGCGTATCTCCCCGTTTCCAGCTGTTTATTGACATTTGGGATGATGTGTGATGAAAAATTCAAGAATTTAACCATTTCTTCCAAAAAAAGGCATATCTCCCTGTTTCCAGCGCTTTTCTGACACTGGAGCTGATATGTGATGAAAAAGTCAAGAATTTAACCATTTCTTCCAAAAAAGGCTTATCTCCCTGTTTCCAGCGCTTTTCTGACACTGGAGCTGATATGTGATGAAAAAGTCAAAATGTTAACCATTGGTTCCAAAAAAGGCTTATCTCCCCGTTTCCAGCTGTTTAGTGACATTTGGGATGATGTGTGATGAAAAATTCAAGAATTTAACCATTTATTCCAAAAAAAAGACATATCTCCCTGTTTCTAGCGCTTTTCTGACACTGGAGCTGATATGTGATGAAAAAGTCAAAATGTTAACCATTGCTTCCAAAAAAAGCGTATCTCCCCGTTTCCAGCTGTTTAGTGACATTTGGGATGATGTGTGATGAAAAATTCAAGAATTTAACCATTTCTTCCAAAAAAAGGCATATCTCCCTGTTTCCAGCGCTTTTCTGACACTTGGGCTGACATGTGATGAAAAAGTCAAAATGTTAACCATTGCTTCCAAAAAAGGCTTATCTCCCCGTTTCCAGCTGTTTAGTGACATTTGGGATGATGTGTGATGAAAAATTCGAGAATTTAACCATTTCTTCCAAAAAAAAGCATATCTCCCTGTTTCCAGCGCTTTTCTGACACTTGGGCTGATATGTGATGAAAAAGTCAAAATGTTAACCATTGCTTCAAAAAAAGGCTTATCTCCCCGTTTCCAGCTGTTTAGTGACATTTGGGATGATGTGTGATGAAAAATTCAAGAATTTAACCATTTCTTCGAAAAAAAGGCATATCTCCCTGTTTCCAGCGCTTTTCTGACACTTGGGCTGATATGTGATGAAAAAGTCAGAAATGTTAACCATTGCTTCCAAAAAAGGCGTATCTCCCCGTTTCCAGCTGTTTAGTGACATTTGGGATGATGTGTGATGAAAAATTTGAGAATTTAACCATTTCTTCCAAAAAAAGGCATATCTCCCTGTTTCCAGCGCTTTTCTGACACTTGGGCTGATATGTGATGAAAAAGTCAAAATGTTAACCATTGCTTCCAAAAAAGGCTTATCTCCCCGTTTCCAGCTGTTTATTGACATTTGGGATGATGTGTGATGAAAAATTCAAGAATTTAACCATTTCTTCCAAAAAAGGCTTATCTCCCTGTTTTTAGCGCTTTCTGACACTTGGGCTGATATGAGATGAAAAAGTCAGAAATGTTAACCATTGCTTCCAAAAAAGGCGTATCTCCCCGTTTCCAGCTCTTTAGTGACATTTGGGATGATGTGTGATGAAAAATTCGAGAATTTAACCATTTCTTCCAAAAAAAGGCATATCTCCCTGTTTCCAGCGCTTTTCTGACACTGGAGCTGATATGTGATGAAAAAGTCAAAATGTTAACCATTGCTTCCAAAAAAGGCTTATCTCCCCGTTTCCAGCTGTTTAGTGACATTTGGGATGATGTGTGATGAAAAATTCAAGAATTTAACCATTTCTTCCAAAAAAAGGCATATCTCCCTGTTTCCAGTGCTTTTCTGACACTTGGGCTGATATGTGATGAAAAAGTCAAAAATGTTAACCATTGCTTCCAAAAAAGGCTTATCTCCCCGTTTCCAGCTGTTTAGTGACATTTGGGATGATGTGTGATGAAAAATTCAAGAATTTAACCATTTCTTCCAAAAAAAGGCATATCTCCCTGTTTCCAGCGCTTTTCTGACACTTGGGCTGATATGTGATGAAAAAGTCAGAAATGTTAACCATTGCTTCCAAAAAAGGCGTATCTCCCCGTTTCCAGATGTTTAGTGACATTTGGGATGATGTGTGATGAAAAATTCGAGAATTTAACCATTTCTTCCAAAAAAAGGCATATCTCCCTGTTTCCAGCGCTTTTCTGACACTGGAGCTGATATGTGATGAAAAAGTCAAAATGTTAACCATTGGTTCCAAAAAAGGCTTATCTCCCCGTTTCCAGCTGTTTAGTGACATTTGGGATGATGTGTGATGAAAAATTCAAGAATTTAACCATTTCTTCCAAAAAAGGCATATCTCCCTGTTTCCAGCGCTTATCTGACACTGGAGCTGATATGTGATGAAAAAGTCAAGAATTTAACCTTTTCTTCCAAAAAAAGGCAGATCTCCCTGTCTCCAGCGCTTTTCTGACACTGGAGCTGATATGTGATGAAAAAGTCAAAATGTTAACCATTGCTTCCAAAAAAGGCTTATCTCCCCGTTTCCAGCTGTTTAGTGACATTTGGGATGATGTGTGATGAAAAAATTCAAGAATTTAACCATTTCTTCCAAAAAAAGGCATATCTCCCTGTTTCCAGTGCTTTTCTGACACTTGGGCTGATATGTGATGAAAAAGTCAAAATGTTAACCATTGCTTCCAAAAAAGGCTTATCTCCCCGTTTCCAGCTGTTTAGTGACATTTGGGATGATGTGTGATGAAAAATTCAAGAATTTAACCATTTCTTCCAAAAAAAGGCATATCTCCCTGTTTCCAGCGCTTTTCTGACACTTGGGCTGATATGTGATGAAAAAGTCAGAAATGTTAACCATTGCTTCCAAAAAAGGCGTATCTCCCCGTTTCCAGCTGTTTAGTGACATTTGGGATGATGTGTGATGAAAAATTCGAGAATTTAACCATTTCTTCCAAAAAAAGGCATATCTCCCTGTTTCCAGCGCTTTTCTGACACTGGAGCTGATATGTGATGAAAAAGTCAAAATGTTAACCATTGGTTCCAAAAAAGGCTTATCTCCCCGTTTCCAGCTGTTTAGTGACATTTGGGATGATGTGTGATGAAAAATTCAAGAATTTAACCATTTCTTCCAAAAAAAGGCATATCTCCCTGTTTCCAGCGCTTATCTGACACTGAGCTGATATGTGATGAAAAAGTCAAGAATTTAACCTTTTCTTCCAAAAAAAGGCAGATCTCCCTGTCTCCAGCGCTTTTCTGACACTGGAGCTGATATGTGATGAAAAAGTCAAAATGTTAACCATTGCTTCCAAAAAAGGCTTATCTCCCCGTTTCCAGCTGTTTAGTGACATTTGGGATGATTTGTGATGAAAAATTCAAGAATTTAACCAATTCTTCCAAAAAAAGGCATATCTCCCTGTTTCCAGCGCTTTTCTGACACTTGGGCTGACATGTGATGAAAAAGTCAGAAATCTTAATCAATGCTTCCAAAAAAGGCTTATCTCCCCGTTTCCAGCTGTTTAGTGACATTTGGGATGATGTGTGATGAAAAATTCAAGAATTTAACCATTTCTTCCAAAAAAAGGCATATCTCCCTGTTTCCAGCGCTTTTCTGACACTTGGGCTGATATGTGATGAAAAAGTCAGAAATGTTAACCATTGCTTGCAAAAAAGGCGTATCTCCCCGTTTCCAGCTGTTTAGTGACATTTGGGATGATGTGTGATGAAAAATTCGAGAATTTAACCATTTCTTCCAAAAAAAGGCATATCTCCCTGTTTCCAGCGCTTTTCTGACACTGGAGCTGATATGTGATGAAAAAGTCATAATGTTAACCATTGGTTCCAAAAAAGGCTTATCTCCCCGTTTCCAGCTGTTTAGTGACATTTGGGATGATGTGTGATGAAAAATTAGAGAATTTAACCATTTCTTCCAAAAAAGGCTTATCTCCCTGTTTCCAGCGCTTTTCTGACACTTGGGCTGATATGTGATGAAAAAGTCAAAATGTTAACCATTGCTTCAAAAAAAGGCTTATCTCCCCGTTTCCAGCTGTTTAGTGACATTTGGGATGATGTGTGATGAAAAATTCAAGAATTTAACCATTTCTTCGAAAAAAAGGCATATCTCCCTGTTTCCAGCGCTTTTCTGACACTTGGGCTGATATGTGATGAAAAAGTCAGAAATGTTAACCATTGCTTCCAAAAAAGGCGTATCTCCCCGTTTCCAGCTGTTTAGTGACATTTGGGATGATGTGTGATGAAAAATTTGAGAATTTAACCATTTCTTCCAAAAAAAGGCATATCTCCCTGTTTCCAGCGCTTTTCTGACACTTGGGCTGATATGTGATGAAAAAGTCAAAATGTTAACCATTGCTTCCAAAAAAGGCTTATCTCCCCGTTTCCAGCTGTTTATTGACATTTGGGATGATGTGTGATGAAAAATTCAAGAATTTAACCATTTCTTCCAAAAAAGGCTTATCTCCCTGTTTTTAGCGCTTTTCTGACACTTGGGCTGATATGAGATGAAAAAGTCAGAAATGTTAACCATTGCTTCCAAAAAAGGCGTATCTCCCCGTTTCCAGCTCTTTAGTGACATTTGGGATGATGTGTGATGAAAAATTCGAGAATTTAACCATTTCTTCCAAAAAAAGGCATATCTCCCTGTTTCCAGCGCTTTTCTGACACTGGAGCTGATATGTGATGAAAAAGTCAAAATGTTAACCATTGCTTCCAAAAAAGGCTTATCTCCCCGTTTCCAGCTGTTTAGTGACATTTGGGATGATGTGTGATGAAAAATTCAAGAATTTAACCATTTCTTCCAAAAAAAGGCATATCTCCCTGTTTCCAGTGCTTTTCTGACACTTGGGCTGATATGTGATGAAAAAGTCAAAATGTTAACCATTGCTTCCAAAAAAGGCTTATCTCCCCGTTTCCAGCTGTTTAGTGACATTTGGGATGATGTGTGATGAAAAATTCAAGAATTTAACCATTTCTTCCAAAAAAAGGCATATCTCCCTGTTTCCAGCGCTTTTCTGACACTTGGGCTGATATGTGATGAAAAAGTCAGAAATGTTAACCATTGCTTCCAAAAAAGGCGTATCTCCCCGTTTCCAGATGTTTAGTGACATTTGGGATGATGTGTGATGAAAAATTCGAGAATTTAACCATTTCTTCCAAAAAAAGGCATATCTCCCTGTTTCCAGCGCTTTTCTGACACTGGAGCTGATATGTGATGAAAAAGTCAAAATGTTAACCATTGGTTCCAAAAAAGGCTTATCTCCCCGTTTCCAGCTGTTTAGTGACATTTGGGATGATGTGTGATGAAAAATTCAAGAATTTAACCATTTCTTCCAAAAAAAGGCATATCTCCCTGTTTCCAGCGCTTATCTGACACTGGAGCTGATATGTGATGAAAAAGTCAAGAATTTAACCTTTTCTTCCAAAAAAAGGCAGATCTCCCTGTCTCCAGCGCTTTTCTGACACTGGAGCTGATATGTGATGAAAAAGTCAAAATGTTAACCATTGCTTCCAAAAAAGGCTTATCTCCCCGTTTCCAGCTGTTTAGTGACATTTGGGATGATGTGTGATGAAAAATTCAAGAATTTAACCATTTCTTCCAAAAAAAGGCATATCTCCCTGTTTCCAGTGCTTTTCTGACACTTGGGCTGATATGTGATGAAAAAGTCAAAATGTTAACCATTGCTTCCAAAAAAGGCTTATCTCCCCGTTTCCAGCTGTTTAGTGACATTTGGGATGATGTGTGATGAAAAATTCAAGAATTTAACCATTTCTTCCAAAAAAAGGCATATCTCCCTGTTTCCAGCGCTTTTCTGACACTTGGGCTGATATGTGATGAAAAAGTCAGAAATGTTAACCATTGCTTCCAAAAAAGGCGTATCTCCCCGTTTCCAGCTGTTTAGTGACATTTGGGATGATGTGTGATGAAAAATTCGAGAATTTAACCATTTCTTCCAAAAAAAGGCATATCTCCCTGTTTCCAGCGCTTTTCTGACACTGGAGCTGATATGTGATGAAAAAGTCAAAATGTTAACCATTGGTTCCAAAAAAGGCTTATCTCCCCGTTTCCAGCTGTTTAGTGACATTTGGGATGATGTGTGATGAAAAATTCAAGAATTTAACCATTTCTTCCAAAAAAAGGCATATCTCCCTGTTTCCAGCGCTTATCTGACACTGGAGCTGATATGTGATGAAAAAGTCAAGAATTTAACCTTTTCTTCCAAAAAAAGGCAGATCTCCCTGTCTCCAGCGCTTTTCTGACACTGGAGCTGATATGTGATGAAAAAGTCAAAATGTTAACCATTGCTTCCAAAAAAGGCTTATCTCCCCGTTTCCAGCTGTTTAGTGACATTTGGGATGATTTGTGATGAAAAATTCAAGAATTTAACCAATTCTTCCAAAAAAAGGCATATCTCCCTGTTTCCAGCGCTTTTCTGACACTTGGGCTGACATGTGATGAAAAAGTCAGAAATCTTAATCAATGCTTCCAAAAAAGGCTTATCTCCCCGTTTCCAGCTGTTTAGTGACATTTGGGATGATGTGTGATGAAAAATTCAAGAATTTAACCATTTCTTCCAAAAAAAGGCATATCTCCCTGTTTCCAGCGCTTTTCTGACACTTGGGCTGATATGTGATGAAAAAGTCAGAAATGTTAACCATTGCTTGCAAAAAAGGCGTATCTCCCCGTTTCCAGCTGTTTAGTGACATTTGGGATGATGTGTGATGAAAAATTCGAGAATTTAACCATTTCTTCCAAAAAAAGGCATATCTCCCTGTTTCCAGCGCTTTTCTGACACTGGAGCTGATATGTGATGAAAAAGTCATAATGTTAACCATTGGTTCCAAAAAAGGCTTATCTCCCCGTTTCCAGCTGTTTAGTGACATTTGGGATGATGTGTGATGAAAAATTAGAGAATTTAACCATTTCTTCCAAAAAAGGCTTATCTCCCTGTTTCCAGCGCTTTTCTGACACTTGGGCTGATATGTGATGAAAAAGTCAAAATGTTAACCATTGCTTCCAAAAAATGCTTATCCCCCGTTTCCAGCTGTTTAGTGACATTTGGGATGATGTGTAATGAAAAATTCAAGAATTTAACCATTTCTTCCAAAAAAGGCTTATCTCCCTGTTTCCAGCGCTTTTCTGACACTTGGGCTGACATGTGATGAAAAAGTCAAAATGTTAACCATTGCTTCCAAAAAAGGCTTATCTCCCCGTTTCCAGCTGTTTAGTGACATTTGGGATGATGTGTGATGAAAAATTCGAGAATTTAACCATTTCTTCCAAAAAAAGGCATATCTCCCTGTTTCCAGCGCTTTTCTGACACTTGGGCTGATATGTGATGAAAAAGTCAAAATGTTAACCATTGCTTCAAAAAAAGTCTTATCTCCCCGTTTCCAGCTGTTTAGTGACATTTGGGATGATGTGTGATGAAAAATTCAAGAATTTAACCATTTCTTCCAAAAAAAGGCATATCTCCCTGTTTCCAGCGCTTTTCTGACACTTGGGCTGATATGTGATGAAAAAGTCAGAAATGTTAACCATTGCTTCCAAAAAAGGCGTGTCTCCCCGTTTCCAGCTGTTTAGTGACATTTGGGATGATGTGTGATGAAAAATTTGAGAATTTAACCATTTCTTCCAAAAAAAGGCATATCTCCCTGTTTCCAGCGCTTTTCTGACACTGGAGCTGATATGTGATGAAAAAGTCAAAATGTTAACCATTGGTTCCAAAAAAGGCTTATCTCCCCGTTTCCAGCTGTTTAGTGACATTTGGGATGATGTGTGATGAAAAATTCAAGAATTTAACCATTTCTTCCAAAAAAAAGGCATATCTCCCTGTTTCTAGCGCTTTTCTGACACTGGAGCTGATATGTGATGAAAAAGTCAAAATGTTAACCATTGCTTCCTAAAAAAGCTTATCTCCCCGTTTACAGCTGTTTAGTGACATTTGGGATGATGTGTGATGAAAAATTCAAGAATTTAACCATTTCTTCAAAAAAAAAGGCTTATCTCCCTGTTTCCAGCGCTTTTCTGACACTTGGGCTGATATGTGATGAAAAAGTCAAAATGTTAACCATTGCTTCCAAAAAAGGCTTATCTCCCCGTTTCCAGCTGTTTATTGACATTTGGGATGATGTGTGATGAAAAATTCAAGAATTTAACCATTTCTTCCAAAAAAGGCTTATCTCCCTGTTTTTAGCGCTTTTCTGACACTTGGGCTGATATGAGATGAAAAAGTCAGAAATGTTAACCATTGCTTCCAAAAAAGGCGTATCTCCCCGTTTCCAGCTCTTTAGTGACATTTGGGGGAATGTGTGATGAAAAATTCGAGAATTTAACCATTTCTTCCAAAAAAAGGCATATCTCCCTGTTTCCAGCGCTTTTCTGACACTGGAGCTGATATGTGATGAAAAAGTCAGAAATGTTAACCATTGCTTCCAAAAAAGGCGTATCTCCCCGTTTCCAGCTGTTTAGTGACATTTGGGATGATGTGTGATGAAAAATTCGAGAATTTAACCATTTCTTCCAAAAAAAGGCATATCTCCCTGTTTCCAGCGCTATTCTGACACTGGAGCTGATATGTGATGAAAAAGTCAAAATGTTAACCATTGGTTCCAAAAAAGGCTTATCTCCCCGTTTCCAGCTGTTTAGTGACATTTGGGATGATGTGTGATGAAAAATTCAAGAATTTAACCATTTCTTCCAAAAAAGGCTTATCTCCCTGTTTTTAGCGCTTTTCTGACACTTGGGCTGATATGAGATGAAAAAGTCAGAAATGTTAACCATTGCTTCCAAAAAAGGCGTATCTCCCCGTTTCCAGCTCTTTAGTGACATTTGGGGGAATGTGTGATGAAAAATTCGAGAATTTAACCATTTCTTCCAAAAAAAGGCATATCTCCCTGTTTCCAGCGCTTTTCTGACACTGGAGCTGATATGTGATGAAAAAGTCAGAAATGTTAACCATTGCTTCCAAAAAAGGCGTATCTCCCCGTTTCCAGCTGTTTAGTGACATTTGGGATGATGTGTGATGAAAAATTCGAGAATTTAACCATTTCTTCCAAAAAAAGGCATATCTCCCTGTTTCCAGCGCTATTCTGACACTGGAGCTGATATGTGATGAAAAAGTCAAAATGTTAACCATTGGTTCCAAAAAAGGCTTATCTCCCCGTTTCCAGCTGTTTAGTGACATTTGGGATGATGTGTGATGAAAAATTCAAGAATTTAACCATTTCTTCCAAAAAAAGGCATATCTCCTTGTTTCCAGCGCTTTTCTGACACTGGAGCTGATATGTGATGAAAAAGTCAAGAATTTAACCATTTCTTCCAAAAAAGGCTTATCTCCCTGTTTCCAGCGCTTTTCTGACACTTGGGCTGATATGTGATGAAAAAGTCAAAATGTTAACCATTGCTTCCAAAAAATGCTTATCCCCCCGTTTCCAGCTGTTAAGTGACATTTGGGATGATGTGTAATGAAAAATTCAAGAATTTAACCATTTCTTCCAAAAAAGGCTTATCTCCCTGTTTCCAGCGCTTTTCTGACACTTGGGCTGATATGTGATAAAAAAGTCAAAATGTTAACCATTGCTTCAAAAAAAGGCTTATCTCCCCGTTTCCAGCTGTTTAGTGACATTTGGGATGATGTGTGATGAAAAATTCAAGAATTTAACCATTTCTTCCAAAAAAAGGCATATCTCCCTGTTTCCAGCGCTTTTCTGACACTTGGGCTGATATGTGATGAAAAAGTCAGAAATGTTAACCATTGCTTCCAAAAAAGGCGAATCTCCCCGTTTCCAGCTGTTTAGTGACATTTGGGATGATGTGTGATGAAAAATTTGAGAATTTAACCATTTCTTCCAAAAAAAGGCATATCTCCCTGTTTCCAGCGCTTTTCTGACACTGGAGCTGATATGTGATGAAAAAGTCAAGAATTTAACCATTTCTTCCAAAAAAGGCTTATCTCCCTGTTTCCAGCGCTTTTCTGACACTTGGGCTGATATGTGATGAAAAAGTCAAAATGTTAACCATTGCTTCCAAAAAAGGCTTATCTCCCCGTTTCCAGCTGTTTAGTGACATTTGGGATGATGTGTGATGAAAAATTCAAGAATTTAACCATTTCTTCCAAAAAAGGCTTATCTCCCTGTTTCCAGCGCTTTTCTGACACTGGAGCTGATATGTGATGAAAAAGTCAAAATGTTAACCATTGCTTCCAAAAGAGGCTTATCTCCCCGTTCCAGCTGTTTAGTGACATTTGGGATGATGTGTGATGAAAAATTCAAGAATTTAACCATTTCTTCCAAAAAAAAGGCATATCTCCCTGTTTCCAGCGCTTTTCTGACACTGGAGCTGATATGTGATGAAAAAGTCAAAATGTTAACCATTGCTTCCAAAAAAGGCTTATCTCCCCGTTTCCAGCTGTTTAGTGACATTTGGGATGATGTGTGATGAAAAATTCGAGAATTTAACCATTTCTTCCAAAAAAAGGCATATCTCCCTGTTTCCAGCGCTTTTCTGACACTTGGGCTGATATGTGATGAAAAAGTCAAAATGTTAACCATTGCTTCAAAAAAAGTCTTATCTCCCCGTTTCCAGCTGTTTAGTGACATTTGGGATGATGTGTGATGAAAAATTCAAGAATTTAACCATTTCTTCCAAAAAAAGGCATATCTCCCTGTTTCCAGCGCTTTTCTGACACTTGGGCTGATATGTGATGAAAAAGTCAGAAATGTTAACCATTGCTTCCAAAAAAGGCGTGTCTCCCCGTTTCCAGCTGTTTAGTGACATTTGGGATGATGTGTGATGAAAAATTTGAGAATTTAACCATTTCTTCCAAAAAAAGGCATATCTCCCTGTTTCCAGCGCTTTTCTGACACTGGAGCTGATATGTGATGAAAAAGTCAAAATGTTAACCATTGGTTCCAAAAAAGGCTTATCTCCCCGTTTCCAGCTGTTTAGTGACATTTGGGATGATGTGTGATGAAAAATTCAAGAATTTAACCATTTCTTCCAAAAAAAAGGCATATCTCCCTGTTTCTAGCGCTTTTCTGACACTGGAGCTGATATGTGATGAAAAAGTCAAAATGTTAACCATTGCTTCCTAAAAAAGCTTATCTCCCCGTTTACAGCTGTTTAGTGACATTTGGGATGATGTGTGATGAAAAATTCAAGAATTTAACCATTTCTTCAAAAAAAAAGGCTTATCTCCCTGTTTCCAGCGCTTTTCTGACACTTGGGCTGATATGTGATGAAAAAGTCAAAATGTTAACCATTGCTTCCAAAAAAGGCTTATCTCCCCGTTTCCAGCTGTTTATTGACATTTGGGATGATGTGTGATGAAAAATTCAAGAATTTAACCATTTCTTCCAAAAAAGGCTTATCTCCCTGTTTTTAGCGCTTTTCTGACACTTGGGCTGATATGAGATGAAAAAGTCAGAAATGTTAACCATTGCTTCCAAAAAAGGCGTATCTCCCCGTTTCCAGCTCTTTAGTGACATTTGGGGGAATGTGTGATGAAAAATTCGAGAATTTAACCATTTCTTCCAAAAAAAGGCATATCTCCCTGTTTCCAGCGCTTTTCTGACACTGGAGCTGATATGTGATGAAAAAGTCAGAAATGTTAACCATTGCTTCCAAAAAAGGCGTATCTCCCCGTTTCCAGCTGTTTAGTGACATTTGGGATGATGTGTGATGAAAAATTCGAGAATTTAACCATTTCTTCCAAAAAAAGGCATATCTCCCTGTTTCCAGCGCTATTCTGACACTGGAGCTGATATGTGATGAAAAAGTCAAAATGTTAACCATTGGTTCCAAAAAAGGCTTATCTCCCCGTTTCCAGCTGTTTAGTGACATTTGGGATGATGTGTGATGAAAAATTCAAGAATTTAACCATTTCTTCCAAAAAAGGCTTATCTCCCTGTTTTTAGCGCTTTTCTGACACTTGGGCTGATATGAGATGAAAAAGTCAGAAATGTTAACCATTGCTTCCAAAAAAGGCGTATCTCCCCGTTTCCAGCTCTTTAGTGACATTTGGGGGAATGTGTGATGAAAAATTCGAGAATTTAACCATTTCTTCCAAAAAAAGGCATATCTCCCTGTTTCCAGCGCTTTTCTGACACTGGAGCTGATATGTGATGAAAAAGTCAGAAATGTTAACCATTGCTTCCAAAAAAGGCGTATCTCCCCGTTTCCAGCTGTTTAGTGACATTTGGGATGATGTGTGATGAAAAATTCGAGAATTTAACCATTTCTTCCAAAAAAAGGCATATCTCCCTGTTTCCAGCGCTATTCTGACACTGGAGCTGATATGTGATGAAAAAGTCAAAATGTTAACCATTGGTTCCAAAAAAGGCTTATCTCCCCGTTTCCAGCTGTTTAGTGACATTTGGGATGATGTGTGATGAAAAATTCAAGAATTTAACCATTTCTTCCAAAAAAAGGCATATCTCCTTGTTTCCAGCGCTTTTCTGACACTGGAGCTGATATGTGATGAAAAAGTCAAGAATTTAACCATTTCTTCCAAAAAAGGCTTATCTCCCTGTTTCCAGCGCTTTTCTGACACTTGGGCTGATATGTGATGAAAAAGTCAGAAATGTTAACCATTGCTTCCAAAAAAGGCGTATCTCCCCGTTTCCAGCTGTTTAGTGACATTTGGGATGATGTGTGATGAAAAATTCGAGAATTTAACCATTTCTTCCAAAAAAAGGCATATCTCCCTTTTTCCAGCGCTTTTCTGACACTGGAGCTGATATGTGATGAAAAAGTCAAGAATTTAACCATTTCTTCCAAAAAAGGCTTATCTCCCTGTTTCCAGCGCTTTTCTGACACTTGGGCTGATATGTGATGAAAAAGTCAAAATGTTAACCATTGCTTCCAAAAAATGCTTATCCCCCCGTTTCCAGCTGTTTAGTGACATTTGGGATGATATGTGATGAAAAAGTCAAGAATTTAACCATTTCTTCCAAAAAAGGCTTATCTCCCCGTTTCCAGCTGTTTAGTGACATTTGGGATGATGTGTGATGAAAAATTCGAGAATATAACCATTTCTTCCAAAAAAAGGCATATCTCCCTGTTTCCAGCGCTTTTCTGACACTTGGGCTGATATGTGATGAAAAAGTCAAAATGTTAACCATTGCTTCAAAAAAAGGCTTATCTCCCCGTTTCCAGCTGTTTAGTGACATTTGGGATGATGTGTGATGAAAAATTCAAGAATTTAACCATTTCTTCCAAAAAAAGGCATATCTCCCTGTTTCCAGCGCTTTTCTGACACTTGGGCTGATATGTGATGAAAAAGTCAGAAATGTTAACCATTGCTTCCAAAAAAGGCGTATCTCCCCGTTTCCAGCTGTTTAGTGACATTTGGGATGATGTGTGATTAAAAATTTGAGAATTTAACCATTTCTTCCAAAAAAAGGCATATCTCCCTGTTTCCAGCGCTTTTCTGACACTGGAGCTGATATGTGATGAAAAAGTCAAAATGTTAACCATTGCTTCCAAAAAAGGCGTATCTCCCCGTTTCCAGCTGTTTAGTGACATTTGGGATGATGTGTGATGAAAAATTCAAGAATTTAACCATTTCTTCCAAAAAAAGGCATATCTCCCTGTTTCCAGCGCTTTTCTGACACTGGAGATGATATGTGATGAAAAAGTCAAGAATTTAACCATTTCTTCCAAAAAAGGCTTATCTCCCTGTTTCCAGCGCTTTTCTGACACTTGGGCTGATATGTGATGAAAAAGTCAAAATGTTAACCATTGCTTCCAAAAAATGCTTATCCCCCCGTTTCCAGCTGTTTAGTGACATTTGGGATGATGTGTAATGAAAAATTCAAGAATTTAACCATTTCTTCCAAAAAAGGCTTATCTCCCTGTTTCCAGCGCTTTTCTGACACTTGGGCTGATATGAGATGAAAAAGTCAGAAATGTTAACCATTGCTTCCAAAAAAGGCGTATCTCCCCGTTTCCAGCTGTTTAGTGACATTTGGAATGATGTGTGATGACAAATTCGAGAATTTAACCATTTCTTCCAAAAAAAGGCATATCTCCCTGTTTCCAGCACTTTTCTGACACTGGAGCTGATATGTGATGAAAAAGTCAAAATGTTAACCATTGCTTCCAAAAAAGGCTTATCTCCCTCTTTCCAGCGCTTTTCTGACACTGGAGCTGATATGTGATGAAAAAGTCAAAATGTTAACCATTGCTTCCAAAAAAGGCTTATCTCCCCGTTTCCAGCTGTTTAGTGACATTTGGGATGATGTGTGATGAAAAATTCAAGAATTTAACCATTTCTTCCAAAAAAAGGCATATCTCCCTGTTTCCAGCGCTTTTCTGACACTTGGGCTGATATGTGATGAAAAAGTCAAAATGTTAACCATTGCTTCAAAAAAAGGCTTATCTCCCCGTTTCCAGCTGTTTAGTGACATTTGGGATGATGTGTGATGAAAAATTCAAGAATTTAACCATTTCTTCCAAAAAAAGGCATATCTCCCTGTTTCCAGCGCTTTTCTGACACTTGGGCTGATATGTGATGAAAAAGTCAGAAATGTTAACCATTGCTTCCAAAAAAGGCGTATCTCCCCGTTTCCAGCTGTTTATTGACATTTGGGATGATGTGTGATGAAAAATTCAAGAATTTAACCATTTCTTCCAAAAAAAGGCATATCTCCCTGTTTCCAGCGCTTTTCTGACACTGGAGCTGATATGTGATGAAAAAGTCAAGAATTTAACCATTTCTTCCAAAAAAGGCTTATCTCCCTGTTTCCAGCGCTTTTCTGACACTGGAGCTGATATGTGATGAAAAAGTCAAAATGTTAACCATTGGTTCCAAAAAAGGCTTATCTCCCCGTTTCCAGCTGTTTAGTGACATTTGGGATGATGTGTGATGAAAAATTCAAGAATTTAACCATTTATTCCAAAAAAAAGACATATCTCCCTGTTTCTAGCGCTTTTCTGACACTGGAGCTGATATGTGATGAAAAAGTCAAAATGTTAACCATTGCTTCCAAAAAAAGCGTATCTCCCCGTTTCCAGCTGTTTAGTGACATTTGGGATGATGTGTGATGAAAAATTCAAGAATTTAACCATTTCTTCCAAAAAAAGGCATATCTCCCTGTTTCCAGCGCTTTTCTGACACTTGGGCTGACATGTGATGAAAAAGTCAAAATGTTAACCATTGCTTCCAAAAAAGGCTTATCTCCCCGTTTCCAGCTGTTTAGTGACATTTGGGATGATGTGTGATGAAAAATTCGAGAATTTAACCATTTCTTCCAAAAAAAAGCATATCTCCCTGTTTCCAGCGCTTTTCTGACACTTGGGCTGATATGTGATGAAAAAGTCAAAATGTTAACCATTGCTTCAAAAAAAGGCTTATCTCCCCGTTTCCAGCTGTTTAGTGACATTTGGGATGATGTGTGATGAAAAATTCAAGAATTTAACCATTTCTTCGAAAAAAAGGCATATCTCCCTGTTTCCAGCGCTTTTCTGACACTTGGGCTGATATGTGATGAAAAAGTCAGAAATGTTAACCATTGCTTCCAAAAAAGGCGTATCTCCCCGTTTCCAGCTGTTTAGTGACATTTGGGATGATGTGTGATGAAAAATTTGAGAATTTAACCATTTCTTCCAAAAAAAGGCATATCTCCCTGTTTCCAGCGCTTTTCTGACACTTGGGCTGATATGTGATGAAAAAGTCAAAATGTTAACCATTGCTTCCAAAAAAGGCTTATCTCCCCGTTTCCAGCTGTTTATTGACATTTGGGATGATGTGTGATGACAAATTCAAGAATTTAACCATTTCTTCCAAAAAAGGCTTATCTCCCTGTTTTTAGCGCTTTTCTGACACTTGGGCTGATATGAGATGAAAAAGTCAGAAATGTTAACCATTGCTTCCAAAAAAGGCGTATCTCCCCGTTTCCAGCTCTTTAGTGACATTTGGGATGATGTGTGATGAAAAATTCGAGAATTTAACCATTTCTTCCAAAAAAAGGCTTTTCTGACACTGGAGCTGATATGTGATGAAAAAGTCAAAATGTTAACCATTGCTTCCAAAAAAGGCTTATCTCCCCGTTTCCAGCTGTTTAGTGACATTTGGGATGATGTGTGATGAAAAATTCAAGAATTTAACCATTTCTTCCAAAAAAAGGCATATCTCCCTGTTTCCAGTGCTTTTCTGACACTTGGGCTGATATGTGATGAAAAAGTCAAAATGTTAACCATTGCTTCCAAAAAAGGCTTATCTCCCCGTTTCCAGCTGTTTAGTGACATTTGGGATGATGTGTGATGAAAAATTCAAGAATTTAACCATTTCTTCCAAAAAAAGGCATATCTCCCTGTTTCCAGCGCTTTTCTGACACTTGGGCTGATATGTGATGAAAAAGTCAGAAATGTTAACCATTGCTTCCAAAAAAGGCGTATCTCCCCGTTTCCAGATGTTTAGTGACATTTGGGATGATGTGTGATGAAAAATTCGAGAATTTAACCATTTCTTCCAAAAAAAGGCATATCTCCCTGTTTCCAGCGCTTTTCTGACACTGGAGCTGATATGTGATGAAAAAGTCAAAATGTTAACCATTGGTTCCAAAAAAGGCTTATCTCCCCGTTTCCAGCTGTTTAGTGACATTTGGGATGATGTGTGATGAAAAATTCAAGAATTTAACCATTTCTTCCAAAAAAAGGCATATCTCCCTGTTTCCAGCGCTTATCTGACACTGGAGCTGATATGTGATGAAAAAGTCAAGAATTTAACCTTTTCTTCCAAAAAAAGGCAGATCTCCCTGTCTCCAGCGCTTTTCTGACACTGGAGCTGATATGTGATGAAAAAGTCAAAATGTTAACCATTGCTTCCAAAAAAGGCTTATCTCCCCGTTTCCAGCTGTTTAGTGACATTTGGGATGATGTGTGATGAAAAATTCAAGAATTTAACCATTTCTTCCAAAAAAAGGCATATCTCCCTGTTTCCAGTGCTTTTCTGACACTTGGGCTGATATGTGATGAAAAAGTCAAAATGTTAACCATTGCTTCCAAAAAAGGCTTATCTCCCCGTTTCCAGCTGTTTAGTGACATTTGGGATGATGTGTGATGAAAAATTCAAGAATTTAACCATTTCTTCCAAAAAAAGGCATATCTCCCTGTTTCCAGCGCTTTTCTGACACTTGGGCTGATATGTGATGAAAAAGTCAGAAATGTTAACCATTGCTTCCAAAAAAGGCGTATCTCCCCGTTTCCAGCTGTTTAGTGACATTTGGGATGATGTGTGATGAAAAATTCGAGAATTTAACCATTTCTTCCAAAAAAAGGCATATCTCCCTGTTTCCAGCGCTTTTCTGACACTGGAGCTGATATGTGATGAAAAAGTCAAAATGTTAACCATTGGTTCCAAAAAAGGCTTATCTCCCCGTTTCCAGCTGTTTAGTGACATTTGGGATGATGTGTGATGAAAAATTCAAGAATTTAACCATTTCTTCCAAAAAAAGGCATATCTCCCTGTTTCCAGCGCTTATCTGACACTGGAGCTGATATGTGATGAAAAAGTCAAGAATTTAACCTTTTCTTCCAAAAAAAGGCAGATCTCCCTGTCTCCAGCGCTTTTCTGACACTGGAGCTGATATGTGATGAAAAAGTCAAAATGTTAACCATTGCTTCCAAAAAAGGCTTATCTCCCCGTTTCCAGCTGTTTAGTGACATTTGGGATGATTTGTGATGAAAAATTCAAGAATTTAACCAATTCTTCCAAAAAAAGGCATATCTCCCTGTTTCCAGCGCTTTTCTGACACTTGGGCTGACATGTGATGAAAAAGTCAGAAATCTTAATCAATGCTTCCAAAAAAGGCTTATCTCCCCGTTTCCAGCTGTTTAGTGACATTTGGGATGATGTGTGATGAAAAATTCAAGAATTTAACCATTTCTTCCAAAAAAAGGCATATCTCCCTGTTTCCAGCGCTTTTCTGACACTTGGGCTGATATGTGATGAAAAAGTCAGAAATGTTAACCATTGCTTGCAAAAAAGGCGTATCTCCCCGTTTCCAGCTGTTTAGTGACATTTGGGATGATGTGTGATGAAAAATTCGAGAATTTAACCATTTCTTCCAAAAAAAGGCATATCTCCCTGTTTCCAGCGCTTTTCTGACACTGGAGCTGATATGTGATGAAAAAGTCATAATGTTAACCATTGGTTCCAAAAAAGGCTTATCTCCCCGTTTCCAGCTGTTTAGTGACATTTGGGATGATGTGTGATGAAAAATTAGAGAATTTAACCATTTCTTCCAAAAAAGGCTTATCTCCCTGTTTCCAGCGCTTTTCTGACACTTGGGCTGATATGTGATGAAAAAGTCAAAATGTTAACCATTGCTTCCAAAAAATGCTTATCCCCCGTTTCCAGCTGTTTAGTGACATTTGGGATGATGTGTAATGAAAAATTCAAGAATTTAACCATTTCTTCCAAAAAAGGCTTATCTCCCTGTTTCCAGCGCTTTTCTGACACTTGGGCTGACATGTGATGAAAAAGTCAAAATGTTAACCATTGCTTCCAAAAAAGGCTTATCTCCCCGTTTCCAGCTGTTTAGTGACATTTGGGATGATGTGTGATGAAAAATTCGAGAATTTAACCATTTCTTCCAAAAAAAGGCATATCTCCCTGTTTCCAGCGCTTTTCTGACACTTGGGCTGATATGTGATGAAAAAGTCAAAATGTTAACCATTGCTTCAAAAAAAGTCTTATCTCCCCGTTTCCAGCTGTTTAGTGACATTTGGGATGATGTGTGATGAAAAATTCAAGAATTTAACCATTTCTTCCAAAAAAAGGCATATCTCCCTGTTTCCAGCGCTTTTCTGACACTTGGGCTGATATGTGATGAAAAAGTCAGAAATGTTAACCATTGCTTCCAAAAAAGGCGTGTCTCCCCGTTTCCAGCTGTTTAGTGACATTTGGGATGATGTGTGATGAAAAATTTGAGAATTTAACCATTTCTTCCAAAAAAAGGCATATCTCCCTGTTTCCAGCGCTTTTCTGACACTGGAGCTGATATGTGATGAAAAAGTCAAAATGTTAACCATTGGTTCCAAAAAAGGCTTATCTCCCCGTTTCCAGCTGTTAAGTGACATTTGGGATGATGTGTGATGAAAAATTCAAGAATTTAACCATTTCTTCCAAAAAAAAGGCATATCTCCCTGTTTCTAGCGCTTTTCTGACACTGGAGCTGATATGTGATGAAAAAGTCAAAATGTTAACCATTGCTTCCTAAAAAAGCTTATCTCCCCGTTTACAGCTGTTTAGTGACATTTGGGATGATGTGTGATGAAAAATTCAAGAATTTAACCATTTCTTCAAAAAAAAAGGCTTATCTCCCTGTTTCCAGCGCTTTTCTGACACTTGGGCTGATATGTGATGAAAAAGTCAAAATGTTAACCATTGCTTCCAAAAAAGGCTTATCTCCCCGTTTCCAGCTGTTTATTGACATTTGGGATGATGTGTGATGAAAAATTCAAGAATTTAACCATTTCTTCCAAAAAAGGCTTATCTCCCTGTTTTTAGCGCTTTTCTGACACTTGGGCTGATATGAGATGAAAAAGTCAGAAATGTTAACCATTGCTTCCAAAAAAGGCGTATCTCCCCGTTTCCAGCTCTTTAGTGACATTTGGGGGAATGTGTGATGAAAAATTCGAGAATTTAACCATTTCTTCCAAAAAAAGGCATATCTCCCTGTTTCCAGCGCTTTTCTGACACTGGAGCTGATATGTGATGAAAAAGTCAGAAATGTTAACCATTGCTTCCAAAAAAGGCGTATCTCCCCGTTTCCAGCTGTTTAGTGACATTTGGGATGATGTGTGATGAAAAATTCGAGAATTTAACCATTTCTTCCAAAAAAAGGCATATCTCCCTGTTTCCAGCGCTATTCTGACACTGGAGCTGATATGTGATGAAAAAGTCAAAATGTTAACCATTGGTTCCAAAAAAGGCTTATCTCCCCGTTTCCAGCTGTTTAGTGACATTTGGGATGATGTGTGATGAAAAATTCAAGAATTTAACCATTTCTTCCAAAAAAGGCTTATCTCCCTGTTTTTAGCGCTTTTCTGACACTTGGGCTGATATGAGATGAAAAAGTCAGAAATGTTAACCATTGCTTCCAAAAAAGGCGTATCTCCCCGTTTCCAGCTCTTTAGTGACATTTGGGGGAATGTGTGATGAAAAATTCGAGAATTTAACCATTTCTTCCAAAAAAAGGCATATCTCCCTGTTTCCAGCGCTTTTCTGACACTGGAGCTGATATGTGATGAAAAAGTCAGAAATGTTAACCATTGCTTCCAAAAAAGGCGTATCTCCCCGTTTCCAGCTGTTTAGTGACATTTGGGATGATGTGTGATGAAAAATTCGAGAATTTAACCATTTCTTCCAAAAAAAGGCATATCTCCCTGTTTCCAGCGCTATTCTGACACTGGAGCTGATATGTGATGAAAAAGTCAAAATGTTAACCATTGGTTCCAAAAAAGGCTTATCTCCCCGTTTCCAGCTGTTTAGTGACATTTGGGATGATGTGTGATGAAAAATTCAAGAATTTAACCATTTCTTCCAAAAAAAGGCATATCTCCTTGTTTCCAGCGCTTTTCTGACACTGGAGCTGATATGTGATGAAAAAGTCAAGAATTTAACCATTTCTTCCAAAAAAGGCTTATCTCCCTGTTTCCAGCGCTTTTCTGACACTTGGGCTGATATGTGATGAAAAAGTCAGAAATGTTAACCATTGCTTCCAAAAAAGGCGTATCTCCCCGTTTCCAGCTGTTTAGTGACATTTGGGATGATGTGTGATGAAAAATTCGAGAATTTAACCATTTCTTCCAAAAAAAGGCATATCTCCCTGTTTCCAGCGCTTTTCTGACACTGGAGCTGATATGTGATGAAAAAGTCAAAATGTTAACCATTGGTTCCAAAAAAGGCTTATCTCCCCGTTTCCAGCTGTTTAGTGACATTTGGGATGATGTGTGATGAAAAATTCAAGAATTTAACCATTTCTTCCAAAAAAAGGCATATCTCCCTGTTTCCAGCGCTTATCTGACACTGGAGCTGATATGTGATGAAAAAGTCAAGAATTTAACCTTTTCTTCCAAAAAAAGGCAGATCTCCCTGTCTCCAGCGCTTTTCTGACACTGGAGCTGATATGTGATGAAAAAGTCAAAATGTTAACCATTGCTTCCAAAAAAGGCTTATCTCCCCGTTTCCAGCTGTTTAGTGACATTTGGGATGATTTGTGATGAAAAATTCAAGAATTTAACCAATTCTTCCAAAAAAAGGCATATCTCCCTGTTTCCAGCGCTTTTCTGACACTTGGGCTGACATGTGATGAAAAAGTCAGAAATCTTAATCAATGCTTCCAAAAAAGGCTTATCTCCCCGTTTCCAGCTGTTTAGTGACATTTGGGATGATGTGTGATGAAAAATTCAAGAATTTAACCATTTCTTCCAAAAAAAGGCATATCTCCCTGTTTCCAGCGCTTTTCTGACACTTGGGCTGATATGTGATGAAAAAGTCAGAAATGTTAACCATTGCTTGCAAAAAAGGCGTATCTCCCCGTTTCCAGCTGTTTAGTGACATTTGGGATGATGTGTGATGAAAAATTCGAGAATTTAACCATTTCTTCCAAAAAAAGGCATATCTCCCTGTTTCCAGCGCTTTTCTGACACTGGAGCTGATATGTGATGAAAAAGTCATAATGTTAACCATTGGTTCCAAAAAAGGCTTATCTCCCCGTTTCCAGCTGTTTAGTGACATTTGGGATGATGTGTGATGAAAAATTAGAGAATTTAACCATTTCTTCCAAAAAAGGCTTATCTCCCTGTTTCCAGCGCTTTTCTGACACTTGGGCTGATATGTGATGAAAAAGTCAAAATGTTAACCATTGCTTCCAAAAAATGCTTATCCCCCGTTTCCAGCTGTTTAGTGACATTTGGGATGATGTGTAATGAAAAATTCAAGAATTTAACCATTTCTTCCAAAAAAGGCTTATCTCCCTGTTTCCAGCGCTTTTCTGACACTTGGGCTGACATGTGATGAAAAAGTCAAAATGTTAACCATTGCTTCCAAAAAAGGCTTATCTCCCCGTTTCCAGCTGTTTAGTGACATTTGGGATGATGTGTGATGAAAAATTCGAGAATTTAACCATTTCTTCCAAAAAAAGGCATATCTCCCTGTTTCCAGCGCTTTTCTGACACTTGGGCTGATATGTGATGAAAAAGTCAAAATGTTAACCATTGCTTCAAAAAAAGTCTTATCTCCCCGTTTCCAGCTGTTTAGTGACATTTGGGATGATGTGTGATGAAAAATTCAAGAATTTAACCATTTCTTCCAAAAAAAGGCATATCTCCCTGTTTCCAGCGCTTTTCTGACACTTGGGCTGATATGTGATGAAAAAGTCAGAAATGTTAACCATTGCTTCCAAAAAAGGCGTGTCTCCCCGTTTCCAGCTGTTTAGTGACATTTGGGATGATGTGTGATGAAAAATTTGAGAATTTAACCATTTCTTCCAAAAAAAGGCATATCTCCCTGTTTCCAGCGCTTTTCTGACACTGGAGCTGATATGTGATGAAAAAGTCAAAATGTTAACCATTGGTTCCAAAAAAGGCTTATCTCCCCGTTTCCAGCTGTTTAGTGACATTTGGGATGATGTGTGATGAAAAATTCAAGAATTTAACCATTTCTTCCAAAAAAAAGGCATATCTCCCTGTTTCTAGCGCTTTTCTGACACTGGAGCTGATATGTGATGAAAAAGTCAAAATGTTAACCATTGCTTCCTAAAAAAAGCTTATCTCCCCGTTTACAGCTGTTTAGTGACATTTGGGATGATGTGTGATGAAAAATTCAAGAATTTAACCATTTCTTCAAAAAAAAAGGCTTATCTCCCTGTTTCCAGCGCTTTTCTGACACTTGGGCTGATATGTGATGAAAAAGTCAAAATGTTAACCATTGCTTCCAAAAAAGGCTTATCTCCCCGTTTCCAGCTGTTTATTGACATTTGGGATGATGTGTGATGAAAAATTCAAGAATTTAACCATTTCTTCCAAAAAAGGCTTATCTCCCTGTTTTTAGCGCTTTTCTGACACTTGGGCTGATATGAGATGAAAAAGTCAGAAATGTTAACCATTGCTTCCAAAAAAGGCGTATCTCCCCGTTTCCAGCTCTTTAGTGACATTTGGGGGAATGTGTGATGAAAAATTCGAGAATTTAACCATTTCTTCCAAAAAAAGGCATATCTCCCTGTTTCCAGCGCTTTTCTGACACTGGAGCTGATATGTGATGAAAAAGTCAGAAATGTTAACCATTGCTTCCAAAAAAGGCGTATCTCCCCGTTTCCAGCTGTTTAGTGACATTTGGGATGATGTGTGATGAAAAATTCGAGAATTTAACCATTTCTTCCAAAAAAAGGCATATCTCCCTGTTTCCAGCGCTATTCTGACACTGGAGCTGATATGTGATGAAAAAGTCAAAATGTTAACCATTGGTTCCAAAAAAGGCTTATCTCCCCGTTTCCAGCTGTTTAGTGACATTTGGGATGATGTGTGATGAAAAATTCAAGAATTTAACCATTTCTTCCAAAAAAGGCTTATCTCCCTGTTTTTAGCGCTTTTCTGACACTTGGGCTGATATGAGATGAAAAAGTCAGAAATGTTAACCATTGCTTCCAAAAAAGGCGTATCTCCCCGTTTCCAGCTCTTTAGTGACATTTGGGGGAATGTGTGATGAAAAATTCGAGAATTTAACCATTTCTTCCAAAAAAAGGCATATCTCCCTGTTTCCAGCGCTTTTCTGACACTGGAGCTGATATGTGATGAAAAAGTCAGAAATGTTAACCATTGCTTCCAAAAAAGGCGTATCTCCCCGTTTCCAGCTGTTTAGTGACATTTGGGATGATGTGTGATGAAAAATTCGAGAATTTAACCATTTCTTCCAAAAAAAGGCATATCTCCCTGTTTCCAGCGCTATTCTGACACTGGAGCTGATATGTGATGAAAAAGTCAAAATGTTAACCATTGGTTCCAAAAAAGGCTTATCTCCCCGTTTCCAGCTGTTTAGTGACATTTGGGATGATGTGTGATGAAAAATTCAAGAATTTAACCATTTCTTCCAAAAAAAGGCATATCTCCTTGTTTCCAGCGCTTTTCTGACACTGGAGCTGATATGTGATGAAAAAGTCAAGAATTTAACCATTTCTTCCAAAAAAGGCTTATCTCCCTGTTTCCAGCGCTTTTCTGACACTTGGGCTGATATGTGATGAAAAAGTCAAAATGTTAACCATTGCTTCCAAAAAATGCTTATCCCCCCGTTTCCAGCTGTTAAGTGACATTTGGGATGATGTGTAATGAAAAATTCAAGAATTTAACCATTTCTTCCAAAAAAGGCTTATCTCCCTGTTTCCAGCGCTTTTCTGACACTTGGGCTGATATGTGATAAAAAAGTCAAAATGTTAACCATTGCTTCAAAAAAAGGCTTATCTCCCCGTTTCCAGCTGTTTAGTGACATTTGGGATGATGTGTGATGAAAAATTCAAGAATTTAACCATTTCTTCCAAAAAAAGGCATATCTCCCTGTTTCCAGCGCTTTTCTGACACTTGGGCTGATATGTGATGAAAAAGTCAGAAATGTTAACCATTGCTTCCAAAAAAGGCGAATCTCCCCGTTTCCAGCTGTTTAGTGACATTTGGGATGATGTGTGATGAAAAATTTGAGAATTTAACCATTTCTTCCAAAAAAAGGCATATCTCCCTGTTTCCAGCGCTTTTCTGACACTGGAGCTGATATGTGATGAAAAAGTCAAGAATTTAACCATTTCTTCCAAAAAAGGCTTATCTCCCTGTTTCCAGCGCTTTTCTGACACTTGGGCTGATATGTGATGAAAAAGTCAAAATGTTAACCATTGCTTCCAAAAAAGGCTTATCTCCCCGTTTCCAGCTGTTTAGTGACATTTGGGATGATGTGTGATGAAAAATTCAAGAATTTAACCATTTCTTCCAAAAAAGGCTTATCTCCCTGTTTCCAGCGCTTTTCTGACACTGGAGCTGATATGTGATGAAAAAGTCAAAATGTTAACCATTGCTTCCAAAAGAGGCTTATCTCCCCGTTCCAGCTGTTTAGTGACATTTGGGATGATGTGTGATGAAAAATTCAAGAATTTAACCATTTCTTCCAAAAAAAAGGCATATCTCCCTGTTTCCAGCGCTTTTCTGACACTGGAGCTGATATGTGATGAAAAAGTCAAAATGTTAACCATTGCTTCCAAAAAAGGCTTATCTCCCCGTTTCCAGCTGTTTAGTGACATTTGGGATGATGTGTGATGAAAAATTCGAGAATTTAACCATTTCTTCCAAAAAAAGGCATATCTCCCTGTTTCCAGCGCTTTTCTGACACTTGGGCTGATATGTGATGAAAAAGTCAAAATGTTAACCATTGCTTCAAAAAAAGTCTTATCTCCCCGTTTCCAGCTGTTTAGTGACATTTGGGATGATGTGTGATGAAAAATTCAAGAATTTAACCATTTCTTCCAAAAAAAGGCATATCTCCCTGTTTCCAGCGCTTTTCTGACACTTGGGCTGATATGTGATGAAAAAGTCAGAAATGTTAACCATTGCTTCCAAAAAAGGCGTGTCTCCCCGTTTCCAGCTGTTTAGTGACATTTGGGATGATGTGTGATGAAAAATTTGAGAATTTAACCATTTCTTCCAAAAAAAGGCATATCTCCCTGTTTCCAGCGCTTTTCTGACACTGGAGCTGATATGTGATGAAAAAGTCAAAATGTTAACCATTGGTTCCAAAAAAGGCTTATCTCCCCGTTTCCAGCTGTTTAGTGACATTTGGGATGATGTGTGATGAAAAATTCAAGAATTTAACCATTTCTTCCAAAAAAAAGGCATATCTCCCTGTTTCTAGCGCTTTTCTGACACTGGAGCTGATATGTGATGAAAAAGTCAAAATGTTAACCATTGCTTCCTAAAAAAGCTTATCTCCCCGTTTACAGCTGTTTAGTGACATTTGGGATGATGTGTGATGAAAAATTCAAGAATTTAACCATTTCTTCAAAAAAAAAGGCTTATCTCCCTGTTTCCAGCGCTTTTCTGACACTTGGGCTGATATGTGATGAAAAAGTCAAAATGTTAACCATTGCTTCCAAAAAAGGCTTATCTCCCCGTTTCCAGCTGTTTATTGACATTTGGGATGATGTGTGATGAAAAATTCAAGAATTTAACCATTTCTTCCAAAAAAGGCTTATCTCCCTGTTTTTAGCGCTTTTCTGACACTTGGGCTGATATGAGATGAAAAAGTCAGAAATGTTAACCATTGCTTCCAAAAAAGGCGTATCTCCCCGTTTCCAGCTCTTTAGTGACATTTGGGGGAATGTGTGATGAAAAATTCGAGAATTTAACCATTTCTTCCAAAAAAAGGCATATCTCCCTGTTTCCAGCGCTTTTCTGACACTGGAGCTGATATGTGATGAAAAAGTCAGAAATGTTAACCATTGCTTCCAAAAAAGGCGTATCTCCCCGTTTCCAGCTGTTTAGTGACATTTGGGATGATGTGTGATGAAAAATTCGAGAATTTAACCATTTCTTCCAAAAAAAGGCATATCTCCCTGTTTCCAGCGCTATTCTGACACTGGAGCTGATATGTGATGAAAAAGTCAAAATGTTAACCATTGGTTCCAAAAAAGGCTTATCTCCCCGTTTCCAGCTGTTTAGTGACATTTGGGATGATGTGTGATGAAAAATTCAAGAATTTAACCATTTCTTCCAAAAAAGGCTTATCTCCCTGTTTTTAGCGCTTTTCTGACACTTGGGCTGATATGAGATGAAAAAGTCAGAAATGTTAACCATTGCTTCCAAAAAAGGCGTATCTCCCCGTTTCCAGCTCTTTAGTGACATTTGGGGGAATGTGTGATGAAAAATTCGAGAATTTAACCATTTCTTCCAAAAAAAGGCATATCTCCCTGTTTCCAGCGCTTTTCTGACACTGGAGCTGATATGTGATGAAAAAGTCAGAAATGTTAACCATTGCTTCCAAAAAAGGCGTATCTCCCCGTTTCCAGCTGTTTAGTGACATTTGGGATGATGTGTGATGAAAAATTCGAGAATTTAACCATTTCTTCCAAAAAAAGGCATATCTCCCTGTTTCCAGCGCTATTCTGACACTGGAGCTGATATGTGATGAAAAAGTCAAAATGTTAACCATTGGTTCCAAAAAAGGCTTATCTCCCCGTTTCCAGCTGTTTAGTGACATTTGGGATGATGTGTGATGAAAAATTCAAGAATTTAACCATTTCTTCCAAAAAAAGGCATATCTCCTTGTTTCCAGCGCTTTTCTGACACTGGAGCTGATATGTGATGAAAAAGTCAAGAATTTAACCATTTCTTCCAAAAAAGGCTTATCTCCCTGTTTCCAGCGCTTTTCTGACACTTGGGCTGATATGTGATGAAAAAGTCAAAATGTTAACCATTGCTTCCAAAAAATGCTTATCCCCCCGTTTCCAGCTGTTAAGTGACATTTGGGATGATGTGTAATGAAAAATTCAAGAATTTAACCATTTCTTCCAAAAAAGGCTTATCTCCCTGTTTCCAGCGCTTTTCTGACACTTGGGCTGATATGTGATAAAAAAGTCAAAATGTTAACCATTGCTTCAAAAAAAGGCTTATCTCCCCGTTTCCAGCTGTTTAGTGACATTTGGGATGATGTGTGATGAAAAATTCAAGAATTTAACCATTTCTTCCAAAAAAAGGCATATCTCCCTGTTTCCAGCGCTTTTCTGACACTTGGGCTGATATGTGATGAAAAAGTCAGAAATGTTAACCATTGCTTCCAAAAAAGGCGAATCTCCCCGTTTCCAGCTGTTTAGTGACATTTGGGATGATGTGTGATGAAAAATTTGAGAATTTAACCATTTCTTCCAAAAAAAGGCATATCTCCCTGTTTCCAGCGCTTTTCTGACACTGGAGCTGATATGTGATGAAAAAGTCAAGAATTTAACCATTTCTTCCAAAAAAGGCTTATCTCCCTGTTTCCAGCGCTTTTCTGACACTTGGGCTGATATGTGATGAAAAAGTCAAAATGTTAACCATTGCTTCCAAAAAAGGCTTATCTCCCCGTTTCCAGCTGTTTAGTGACATTTGGGATGATGTGTGATGAAAAATTCAAGAATTTAACCATTTCTTCCAAAAAAGGCTTATCTCCCTGTTTCCAGCGCTTTTCTGACACTGGAGCTGATATGTGATGAAAAAGTCAAAATGTTAACCATTGCTTCCAAAAGAGGCTTATCTCCCCGTTCCAGCTGTTTAGTGACATTTGGGATGATGTGTGATGAAAAATTCAAGAATTTAACCATTTCTTCCAAAAAAAAGGCATATCTCCCTGTTTCCAGCGCTTTTCTGACACTGGAGCTGATATGTGATGAAAAAGTCAAAATGTTAACCATTGCTTCCAAAAAAGGCTTATCTCCCCGTTTCCAGCTGTTTAGTGACATTTGGGATGATGTGTGATGAAAAATTCAAGAATTTAACCATTTCTTCCAAAAAAGGCTTATCTCCCTGTTTCCAGCGCTTTTCTGACACTGGAGCTGATATGTGATGAAAAAGTCAAAATGTTAACCATTGCTTCCAAAAGAGGCTTATCTCCCCGTTCCAGCTGTTTAGTGACATTTGGGATGATGTGAGATGAAAAATTCAAGAATTTAATTATTTCTTCAAAAAAAAGGCATATCTCCCTGTTTCCAGCGCTTTTCTGACACTGGAGCTGATATGTGATGAAAAAGTCAAGAATTGAACCATTTCTTCCAAAAAAGGCTTATCTCCCTGTTTCCAGCGCTTTTCTGACACTTGGGCTGATATGTGATGAAAAAGTCAAAATGTTAACCATTGCTTCCAAAAAAGGCTTATCCCCCGTTTCCAGCTGTTTAGTGACATTTGGGATGATGTGTGATGAAGAAATTCAAGAATTTAACCATTTCTTCCAAAAAAAGGCATATCTCCCTGTTTCCAGCGCTTTTCTGACACTGGAGCTGATATGTGATGAAAAAGTCAAAATGTTAACCATTGCTTCCAAAAGAGGCATATCTCCCCGTTCCAGCTGTTTAGTGACATTTGGGATGATGTGAGATGAAATATTCAAGAATTTAACCATTTCTTCCAAAAAAAAGGCATATCTCCCTGTTTCCAGCGCTTTTCTGACACTGGAGCTGATATGTGATGAAAAAGTCAAGAATTTAACCATTTCTTCCAAAAAAAGGCATATCTCCCTGTTTCCAGCGCTTTTCTGACACTTGGGCTGATATGTGATGAAAAAGTCAGAAATGTTAACCATTGCTTCCAAAAAAGGCGTATCTCCCCGTTTCCAGCTGTTTAGTGACATTTGGGATGATGTGTGATGAAAAATTCGAGAATTTAACCATTTCTTCCAAAAAAAGGCATATCTCCCTTTTTCCAGCGCTTTTCTGACACTGGAGCTGATATGTGATGAAAAAGTCAAGAATTTAACCATTTCTTCCAAAAAAGGCTTATCTCCCTGTTTCCAGCGCTTTTCTGACACTTGGGCTGATATGTGATGAAAAAGTCAAAATGTTAACCATTGCTTCCAAAAAATGCTTATCCCCCCGTTTCCAGCTGTTTAGTGACATTTGGGATGATGTGTAATGAAAAATTCAAGAATTTAACCATTTCTTCCAAAAAAGGCTTATCTCCCTGTTTCCAGCGCTTTTCTGACACTTGGGCTGACATGTGATGAAAAAGTCAAAATGTTAACCATTGCTTCCAAAAAAGGCTTATCTCCCCGTTTCCAGCTGTTTAGTGACATTTGGGATGATGTGTGATGAAAAATTCGAGAATATAACCATTTCTTCCAAAAAAAGGCATATCTCCCTGTTTCCAGCGCTTTTCTGACACTTGGGCTGATATGTGATGAAAAAGTCAAAATGTTAACCATTGCTTCAAAAAAAGGCTTATCTCCCCGTTTCCAGCTGTTTAGTGACATTTGGGATGATGTGTGATGAAAAATTCAAGAATTTAACCATTTCTTCCAAAAAAAGGCATATCTCCCTGTTTCCAGCGCTTTTCTGACACTTGGGCTGATATGTGATGAAAAAGTCAGAAATGTTAACCATTGCTTCCAAAAAAGGCGTATCTCCCCGTTTCCAGCTGTTTAGTGACATTTGGGATGATGTGTGATTAAAAATTTGAGAATTTAACCATTTCTTCCAAAAAAAGGCATATCTCCCTGTTTCCAGCGCTTTTCTGACACTGGAGCTGATATGTGATGAAAAAGTCAAAATGTTAACCATTGGTTCCAAAAAAGGCTTATCTCCCCGTTTCCAGCTGTTTAGTGACATTTGGGATGATGTGTGATGAAAAATTCAAGAATTTAACCATTTCTTCCAAAAAAAAGGCATATCTCCCTGTTTCTAGCGCTTTTCTGACACTGGAGCTGATATGTGATGAAAAAGTCAAAATGTTAACCATTGCTTCCAAAAAAGGCGTATCTCCCCGTTTCCAGCTGTTTAGTGACATTTGGGATGATGTGTGATGAAAAATTCAAGAATTTAACCATTTCTTCCAAAAAAAGGCATATCTCCCTGTTTCCAGCGCTTTTCTGACACTGGAGCTGATATGTGATGAAAAAGTCAAGAATTTAACCATTTCTTCCAAAAAAGGCTTATCTCCCTGTTTCCAGCGCTTTTCTGACACTTGGGCTGATATGAGATGAAAAAGTCAGAAATGTTAACCATTGCTTCCAAAAAAGGCGTATCTCCCCGTTTCCAGCTGTTTAGTGACATTTGGAATGATGTGTGATGAAAAATTCGAGAATTTAACCATTTCTTCCAAAAAAAGGCATATCTCCCTGTTTCCAGCACTTTTCTGACACTGGAGCTGATATGTGATGAAAAAGTCAAAATGTTAACCA
This sequence comes from Limanda limanda, assembly GCF_963576545.1. NCBI lineage: Eukaryota > Metazoa > Chordata > Actinopteri > Pleuronectiformes > Pleuronectidae > Limanda > Limanda limanda. The sequence continues at coordinate 1,053,206 of NW_026870508.1, forward strand.
TTGCTTCCAAAAAAGGCTTATCTCCCTCTTTCCAGCGCTTTTCTGACACTGGAGCTGATATGTGATGAAAAAGTCAAAATGTTAACCATTGCTTCCAAAAAAGGCTTATCTCCCCGTTTCCAGCTGTTTAGTGACATTTGGGATGATGTGTGATGAAAAATTCAAGAATTTAACCATTTCTTCCAAAAAAAGGCATATCTCCCTGTTTCCAGCGCTTTTCTGACACTTGGGCTGATATGTGATGAAAAAGTCAAAATGTTAACCATTGCTTCAAAAAAAGTCTTATCTCCCAGTTTCCAGCTGTTTAGTGACATTTGGGATGATGTGTGATGAAAAATTCAAGAATTTAACCATTTCTTCCAAAAAAAGGCATATCTCCCTGTTTCCAGCGCTTTTCTGACACTTGGGCTGATATGTGATGAAAAAGTCAGAAATGTTAACCATTGCTTCCAAAAAAGGCGTATCTCCCCGTTTCCAGCTGTTTAGTGACATTTGGGATGATGTGTGATGAAAAATTTGAGAATTTAACCATTTCTTCCAAAAAAAGGCATATCTCCCTGTTTCCAGCGCTTTTCTGACACTGGAGCTGATATGTGATGAAAAAGTCAAAATGTTAACCATTGGTTCCAAAAAAGGCTTATCTCCCCGTTTCCAGCTGTTTAGTGACATTTGGGATGATGTGTGATGAAAAATTCAAGAATTTAACCATTTCTTCCAAAAAAAAGGCATATCTCCCTGTTTCTAGCGCTTTTCTGACACTGGAGCTGATATGTGATGAAAAAGTCAAAATGTTAACCATTGCTTCCAAAAAAGGCGTATCTCCCCGTTTCCAGCTGTTTAGTGACATTTGGGATGATGTGTGATGAAAAATTCAAGAATTTAACCATTTCTTCCAAAAAAAGGCATATCTCCCTGTTTCCAGCGCTTTTCTGACACTGGAGCTGATATGTGATGAAAAAGTCAAGAATTTAACCATTTCTTCCAAAAAAGGCTTATCTCCCTGTTTCCAGCGCTTTTCTGACACTGGAGCTGATATGTGATGAAAAAGTCAAAATGTTAACCATTGCTTCCAAAAGAGGCTTATCTCCCCGTTCCAGCTGTTTAGTGACATTTGGGATGATGTGTGATGAAAAATTCAAGAATTTAACCATTTCTTCCAAAAAAAGGCATATCTCCCTGTTTCCAGTGCTTTTCTGACACTTGGGCTGATATGTGATGAAAAAGTCAAAATGTTAACCATTGCTTCCAAAAAAGGCTTATCTCCCCGTTTCCAGCTGTTTAGTGACATTTGGGATGATGTGTGATGAAAAATTCAAGAATTTAACCATTTCTTCCAAAAAAAGGCATATCTCCCTGTTTCCAGCGCTTTTCTGACACTTGGGCTGATATGTGATGAAAAAGTCAGAAATGTTAACCATTGCTTCCAAAAAAGGCGTATCTCCCCGTTTCCAGCTGTTTAGTGACATTTGGGATGATGTGTGATGAAAAATTCGAGAATTTAACCATTTCTTCCAAAAAAAGGCATATCTCCCTGTTTCCAGCGCTTTTCTGACACTGGAGCTGATATGTGATGAAAAAGTCAAAATGTTAACCATTGGTTCCAAAAAAGGCTTATCTCCCCGTTTCCAGCTGTTTAGTGACATTTGGGATGATGTGTGATGAAAAATTCAAGAATTTAACCATTTCTTCCAAAAAAAGGCATATCTCCCTGTTTCCAGCGCTTATCTGACACTGGAGCTGATATGTGATGAAAAAGTCAAGAATTTAACCTTTTCTTCCAAAAAAAGGCAGATCTCCCTGTCTCCAGCGCTTTTCTGACACTGGAGCTGATATGTGATGAAAAAGTCAAAATGTTAACCATTGCTTCCAAAAAAGGCTTATCTCCCCGTTTCCAGCTGTTTAGTGACATTTGGGATGATTTGTGATGAAAAATTCAAGAATTTAACCAATTCTTCCAAAAAAAGGCATATCTCCCTGTTTCCAGCGCTTTTCTGACACTTGGGCTGACATGTGATGAAAAAGTCAGAAATCTTAATCAATGCTTCCAAAAAAGGCTTATCTCCCCGTTTCCAGCTGTTTAGTGACATTTGGGATGATGTGTGATGAAAAATTCAAGAATTTAACCATTTCTTCCAAAAAAAGGCATATCTCCCTGTTTCCAGCGCTTTTCTGACACTTGGGCTGATATGTGATGAAAAAGTCAGAAATGTTAACCATTGCTTGCAAAAAAGGCGTATCTCCCCGTTTCCAGCTGTTTAGTGACATTTGGGATGATGTGTGATGAAAAATTCGAGAATTTAACCATTTCTTCCAAAAAAAGGCATATCTCCCTGTTTCCAGCGCTTTTCTGACACTGGAGCTGATATGTGATGAAAAAGTCATAATGTTAACCATTGGTTCCAAAAAAGGCTTATCTCCCCGTTTCCAGCTGTTTAGTGACATTTGGGATGATGTGTGATGAAAAATTAGAGAATTTAACCATTTCTTCCAAAAAAGGCTTATCTCCCTGTTTCCAGCGCTTTTCTGACACTTGGGCTGATATGTGATGAAAAAGTCAAAATGTTAACCATTGCTTCCAAAAAATGCTTATCCCCCGTTTCCAGCTGTTTAGTGACATTTGGGATGATGTGTAATGAAAAATTCAAGAATTTAACCATTTCTTCCAAAAAAAGGCATATCTCCCTGTTTCCAGCGCTTTTCTGACACTTGGGCTGATATGTGATGAAAAAGTCAGAAATGTTAACCATTGCTTCCAAAAAAGGCGTGTCTCCCCGTTTCCAGCTGTTTAGTGACATTTGGGATGATGTGTGATGAAAAATTTGAGAATTTAACCATTTCTTCCAAAAAAAGGCATATCTCCCTGTTTCCAGCGCTTTTCTGACACTGGAGCTGATATGTGATGAAAAAGTCAAAATGTTAACCATTGGTTCCAAAAAAGGCTTATCTCCCCGTTTCCAGCTGTTTAGTGACATTTGGGATGATGTGTGATGAAAAATTCAAGAATTTAACCATTTCTTCCAAAAAAAAGGCATATCTCCCTGTTTCTAGCGCTTTTCTGACACTGGAGCTGATATGTGATGAAAAAGTCAAAATGTTAACCATTGCTTCCTAAAAAAGCTTATCTCCCCGTTTACAGCTGTTTAGTGACATTTGGGATGATGTGTGATGAAAAATTCAAGAATTTAACCATTTCTTCAAAAAAAAAGGCTTATCTCCCTGTTTCCAGCGCTTTTCTGACACTTGGGCTGATATGTGATGAAAAAGTCAAAATGTTAACCATTGCTTCCAAAAAAGGCTTATCTCCCCGTTTCCAGCTGTTTATTGACATTTGGGATGATGTGTGATGAAAAATTCAAGAATTTAACCATTTCTTCCAAAAAAGGCTTATCTCCCTGTTTTTAGCGCTTTTCTGACACTTGGGCTGATATGAGATGAAAAAGTCAGAAATGTTAACCATTGCTTCCAAAAAAGGCGTATCTCCCCGTTTCCAGCTCTTTAGTGACATTTGGGGGAATGTGTGATGAAAAATTCGAGAATTTAACCATTTCTTCCAAAAAAAGGCATATCTCCCTGTTTCCAGCGCTTTTCTGACACTGGAGCTGATATGTGATGAAAAAGTCAGAAATGTTAACCATTGCTTCCAAAAAAGGCGTATCTCCCCGTTTCCAGCTGTTTAGTGACATTTGGGATGATGTGTGATGAAAAATTCGAGAATTTAACCATTTCTTCCAAAAAAAGGCATATCTCCCTGTTTCCAGCGCTATTCTGACACTGGAGCTGATATGTGATGAAAAAGTCAAAATGTTAACCATTGGTTCCAAAAAAGGCTTATCTCCCCGTTTCCAGCTGTTTAGTGACATTTGGGATGATGTGTGATGAAAAATTCAAGAATTTAACCATTTCTTCCAAAAAAGGCTTATCTCCCTGTTTTTAGCGCTTTTCTGACACTTGGGCTGATATGAGATGAAAAAGTCAGAAATGTTAACCATTGCTTCCAAAAAAGGCGTATCTCCCCGTTTCCAGCTCTTTAGTGACATTTGGGGGAATGTGTGATGAAAAATTCGAGAATTTAACCATTTCTTCCAAAAAAAGGCATATCTCCCTGTTTCCAGCGCTTTTCTGACACTGGAGCTGATATGTGATGAAAAAGTCAGAAATGTTAACCATTGCTTCCAAAAAAGGCGTATCTCCCCGTTTCCAGCTGTTTAGTGACATTTGGGATGATGTGTGATGAAAAATTCGAGAATTTAACCATTTCTTCCAAAAAAAGGCATATCTCCCTGTTTCCAGCGCTATTCTGACACTGGAGCTGATATGTGATGAAAAAGTCAAAATGTTAACCATTGGTTCCAAAAAAGGCTTATCTCCCCGTTTCCAGCTGTTTAGTGACATTTGGGATGATGTGTGATGAAAAATTCAAGAATTTAACCATTTCTTCCAAAAAAAGGCATATCTCCTTGTTTCCAGCGCTTTTCTGACACTGGAGCTGATATGTGATGAAAAAGTCAAGAATTTAACCATTTCTTCCAAAAAAGGCTTATCTCCCTGTTTCCAGCGCTTTTCTGACACTTGGGCTGATATGTGATGAAAAAGTCAAAATGTTAACCATTGCTTCCAAAAAATGCTTATCCCCCCGTTTCCAGCTGTTAAGTGACATTTGGGATGATGTGTAATGAAAAATTCAAGAATTTAACCATTTCTTCCAAAAAAGGCTTATCTCCCTGTTTCCAGCGCTTTTCTGACACTTGGGCTGATATGTGATAAAAAAGTCAAAATGTTAACCATTGCTTCAAAAAAAGGCTTATCTCCCCGTTTCCAGCTGTTTAGTGACATTTGGGATGATGTGTGATGAAAAATTCAAGAATTTAACCATTTCTTCGAAAAAAAGGCATATCTCCCTGTTTCCAGCGCTTTTCTGACACTTGGGCTGATATGTGATGAAAAAGTCAGAAATGTTAACCATTGCTTCCAAAAAAGGCGAATCTCCCCGTTTCCAGCTGTTTAGTGACATTTGGGATGATGTGTGATGAAAAATTTGAGAATTTAACCATTTCTTCCAAAAAAAGGCATATCTCCCTGTTTCCAGCGCTTTTCTGACACTGGAGCTGATATGTGATGAAAAAGTCAAGAATTTAACCATTTCTTCCAAAAAAGGCTTATCTCCCTGTTTCCAGCGCTTTTCTGACACTTGGGCTGATATGTGATGAAAAAGTCAAAATGTTAACCATTGCTTCCAAAAAAGGCTTATCTCCCCGTTTCCAGCTGTTTAGTGACATTTGGGATGATGTGTGATGAAAAATTCAAGAATTTAACCATTTCTTCCAAAAAAGGCTTATCTCCCTGTTTCCAGCGCTTTTCTGACACTGGAGCTGATATGTGATGAAAAAGTCAAAATGTTAACCATTGCTTCCAAAAGAGGCTTATCTCCCCGTTCCAGCTGTTTAGTGACATTTGGGATGATGTGTGATGAAAAATTCAAGAATTTAACCATTTCTTCCAAAAAAAAGGCATATCTCCCTGTTTCCAGCGCTTTTCTGACACTGGAGCTGATATGTGATGAAAAAGTCAAAATGTTAACCATTGCTTCCAAAAAAGGCTTATCTCCCCGTTTCCAGCTGTTTAGTGACATTTGGGATGATGTGTGATGAAAAATTCGAGAATTTAACCATTTCTTCCAAAAAAAGGCATATCTCCCTGTTTCCAGCGCTTTTCTGACACTTGGGCTGATATGTGATGAAAAAGTCAAAATGTTAACCATTGCTTCAAAAAAAGTCTTATCTCCCCGTTTCCAGCTGTTTAGTGACATTTGGGATGATGTGTGATGAAAAATTCAAGAATTTAACCATTTCTTCCAAAAAAAGGCATATCTCCCTGTTTCCAGCGCTTTTCTGACACTTGGGCTGATATGTGATGAAAAAGTCAGAAATGTTAACCATTGCTTCCAAAAAAGGCGTGTCTCCCCGTTTCCAGCTGTTTAGTGACATTTGGGATGATGTGTGATGAAAAATTTGAGAATTTAACCATTTCTTCCAAAAAAAGGCATATCTCCCTGTTTCCAGCGCTTTTCTGACACTGGAGCTGATATGTGATGAAAAAGTCAAAATGTTAACCATTGGTTCCAAAAAAGGCTTATCTCCCCGTTTCCAGCTGTTTAGTGACATTTGGGATGATGTGTGATGAAAAATTCAAGAATTTAACCATTTCTTCCAAAAAAAAGGCATATCTCCCTGTTTCTAGCGCTTTTCTGACACTGGAGCTGATATGTGATGAAAAAGTCAAAATGTTAACCATTGCTTCCAAAAAAGGCTTATCTCCCCGTTTCCAGCTGTTTATTGACATTTGGGATGATGTGTGATGAAAAATTCAAGAATTTAACCATTTCTTCCAAAAAAGGCTTATCTCCCTGTTTTTAGCGCTTTTCTGACACTTGGGCTGATATGAGATGAAAAAGTCAGAAATGTTAACCATTGCTTCCAAAAAAGGCGTATCTCCCCGTTTCCAGCTCTTTAGTGACATTTGGGGGAATGTGTGATGAAAAATTCGAGAATTTAACCATTTCTTCCAAAAAAAGGCATATCTCCCTGTTTCCAGCGCTTTTCTGACACTGGAGCTGATATGTGATGAAAAAGTCAAAATGTTAACCATTGGTTCCAAAAAAGGCTTATCTCCCCGTTTCCAGCTGTTTAGTGACATTTGGGATGATGTGTGATGAAAAATTCAAGAATTTAACCATTTCTTCCAAAAAAAAGGCATATCTCCCTGTTTCTAGCGCTTTTCTGACACTGGAGCTGATATGTGATGAAAAAGTCAAAATGTTAACCATTGCTTCCAAAAAAGGCTTATCTCCCCGTTTCCAGCTGTTTATTGACATTTGGGATGATGTGTGATGAAAAATTCAAGAATTTAACCATTTCTTCCAAAAAAGGCTTATCTCCCTGTTTTTAGCGCTTTTCTGACACTTGGGCTGATATGAGATGAAAAAGTCAGAAATGTTAACCATTGCTTCCAAAAAAGGCGTATCTCCCCGTTTCCAGCTCTTTAGTGACATTTGGGGGAATGTGTGATGAAAAATTCGAGAATTTAACCATTTCTTCCAAAAAAAGGCATATCTCCCTGTTTCCAGCGCTTTTCTGACACTGGAGCTGATATGTGATGAAAAAGTCAGAAATGTTAACCATTGCTTCCAAAAAAGGCGTATCTCCCCGTTTCCAGCTGTTTAGTGACATTTGGGATGATGTGTGATGAAAAATTCGAGAATTTAACCATTTCTTCCAAAAAAAGGCATATCTCCCTGTTTCCAGCGCTATTCTGACACTGGAGCTGATATGTGATGAAAAAGTCAAAATGTTAACCATTGGTTCCAAAAAAGGCTTATCTCCCCGTTTCCAGCTGTTTAGTGACATTTGGGATGATGTGTGATGAAAAATTCAAGAATTTAACCATTTCTTCCAAAAAAGGCTTATCTCCCTGTTTTTAGCGCTTTTCTGACACTTGGGCTGATATGAGATGAAAAAGTCAGAAATGTTAACCATTGCTTCCAAAAAAGGCGTATCTCCCCGTTTCCAGCTCTTTAGTGACATTTGGGGGAATGTGTGATGAAAAATTCGAGAATTTAACCATTTCTTCCAAAAAAAGGCATATCTCCCTGTTTCCAGCGCTTTTCTGACACTGGAGCTGATATGTGATGAAAAAGTCAGAAATGTTAACCATTGCTTCCAAAAAAGGCGTATCTCCCCGTTTCCAGCTGTTTAGTGACATTTGGGATGATGTGTGATGAAAAATTCGAGAATTTAACCATTTCTTCCAAAAAAAGGCATATCTCCCTGTTTCCAGCGCTATTCTGACACTGGAGCTGATATGTGATGAAAAAGTCAAAATGTTAACCATTGGTTCCAAAAAAGGCTTATCTCCCCGTTTCCAGCTGTTTAGTGACATTTGGGATGATGTGTGATGAAAAATTCAAGAATTTAACCATTTCTTCCAAAAAAAGGCATATCTCCTTGTTTCCAGCGCTTTTCTGACACTGGAGCTGATATGTGATGAAAAAGTCAAGAATTTAACCATTTCTTCCAAAAAAGGCTTATCTCCCTGTTTCCAGCGCTTTTCTGACACTTGGGCTGATATGTGATGAAAAAGTCAAAATGTTAACCATTGCTTCCAAAAAATGCTTATCCCCCCGTTTCCAGCTGTTAAGTGACATTTGGGATGATGTGTAATGAAAAATTCAAGAATTTAACCATTTCTTCCAAAAAAGGCTTATCTCCCTGTTTCCAGCGCTTTTCTGACACTTGGGCTGATATGTGATAAAAAAGTCAAAATGTTAACCATTGCTTCAAAAAAAGGCTTATCTCCCCGTTTCCAGCTGTTTAGTGACATTTGGGATGATGTGTGATGAAAAATTCAAGAATTTAACCATTTCTTCCAAAAAAAGGCATATCTCCCTGTTTCCAGCGCTTTTCTGACACTTGGGCTGATATGTGATGAAAAAGTCAGAAATGTTAACCATTGCTTCCAAAAAAGGCGAATCTCCCCGTTTCCAGCTGTTTAGTGACATTTGGGATGATGTGTGATGAAAAATTTGAGAATTTAACCATTTCTTCCAAAAAAAGGCATATCTCCCTGTTTCCAGCGCTTTTCTGACACTGGAGCTGATATGTGATGAAAAAGTCAAGAATTTAACCATTTCTTCCAAAAAAGGCTTATCTCCCTGTTTCCAGCGCTTTTCTGACACTTGGGCTGATATGTGATGAAAAAGTCAAAATGTTAACCATTGCTTCCAAAAAAGGCTTATCTCCCCGTTTCCAGCTGTTTAGTGACATTTGGGATGATGTGTGATGAAAAATTCAAGAATTTAACCATTTCTTCCAAAAAAGGCTTATCTCCCTGTTTCCAGCGCTTTTCTGACACTGGAGCTGATATGTGATGAAAAAGTCAAAATGTTAACCATTGCTTCCAAAAGAGGCTTATCTCCCCGTTCCAGCTGTTTAGTGACATTTGGGATGATGTGTGATGAAAAATTCAAGAATTTAACCATTTCTTCCAAAAAAAAGGCATATCTCCCTGTTTCCAGCGCTTTTCTGACACTGGAGCTGATATGTGATGAAAAAGTCAAAATGTTAACCATTGCTTCCAAAAAAGGCTTATCTCCCCGTTTCCAGCTGTTTAGTGACATTTGGGATGATGTGTGATGAAAAATTCAAGAATTTAACCATTTCTTCCAAAAAAGGCTTATCTCCCTGTTTCCAGCGCTTTTCTGACACTGGAGCTGATATGTGATGAAAAAGTCAAAATGTTAACCATTGCTTCCAAAAGAGGCTTATCTCCCCGTTCCAGCTGTTTAGTGACATTTGGGATGATGTGAGATGAAAAATTCAAGAATTTAACCATTTCTTCAAAAAAAAGGCATATCTCCCTGTTTCCAGCGCTTTTCTGACACTGGAGCTGATATGTGATGAAAAAGTCAAGAATTGAACCATTTCTTCCAAAAAAGGCTTATCTCCCTGTTTCCAGCGCTTTTCTGACACTTGGGCTGATATGTGATGAAAAAGTCAAAATGTTAACCATTGCTTCCAAAAAAGGCTTATCCCCCGTTTCCAGCTGTTTAGTGACATTTGGGATGATGTGTGATGAAGAAATTCAAGAATTTAACCATTTCTTCCAAAAAAAGGCATATCTCCCTGTTTCCAGCGCTTTTCTGACACTGGAGCTGATATGTGATGAAAAAGTCAAAATGTTAACCATTGCTTCCAAAAGAGGCATATCTCCCCGTTCCAGCTGTTTAGTGACATTTGGGATGATGTGAGATGAAATATTCAAGAATTTAACCATTTCTTCCAAAAAAAAGGCATATCTCCCTGTTTCCAGCGCTTTTCTGACACTGGAGCTGATATGTGATGAAAAAGTCAAGAATTTAACCATTTCTTCCAAAAAAAGGCATATCTCCCTGTTTCCAGCGCTTTTCTGACACTTGGGCTGATATGTGATGAAAAAGTCAGAAATGTTAACCATTGCTTCCAAAAAAGGCGTATCTCCCCGTTTCCAGCTGTTTAGTGACATTTGGGATGATGTGTGATGAAAAATTCGAGAATTTAACCATTTCTTCCAAAAAAAGGCATATCTCCCTTTTTCCAGCGCTTTTCTGACACTGGAGCTGATATGTGATGAAAAAGTCAAGAATTTAACCATTTCTTCCAAAAAAGGCTTATCTCCCTGTTTCCAGCGCTTTTCTGACACTTGGGCTGATATGTGATGAAAAAGTCAAAATGTTAACCATTGCTTCCAAAAAATGCTTATCCCCCCGTTTCCAGCTGTTTAGTGACATTTGGGATGATGTGTAATGAAAAATTCAAGAATTTAACCATTTCTTCCAAAAAAGGCTTATCTCCCTGTTTCCAGCGCTTTTCTGACACTTGGGCTGACATGTGATGAAAAAGTCAAAATGTTAACCATTGCTTCCAAAAAAGGCTTATCTCCCCGTTTCCAGCTGTTTAGTGACATTTGGGATGATGTGTGATGAAAAATTCGAGAATATAACCATTTCTTCCAAAAAAAGGCATATCTCCCTGTTTCCAGCGCTTTTCTGACACTTGGGCTGATATGTGATGAAAAAGTCAAAATGTTAACCATTGCTTCAAAAAAAGGCTTATCTCCCCGTTTCCAGCTGTTTAGTGACATTTGGGATGATGTGTGATGAAAAATTCAAGAATTTAACCATTTCTTCCAAAAAAAGGCATATCTCCCTGTTTCCAGCGCTTTTCTGACACTTGGGCTGATATGTGATGAAAAAGTCAGAAATGTTAACCATTGCTTCCAAAAAAGGCGTATCTCCCCGTTTCCAGCTGTTTAGTGACATTTGGGATGATGTGTGATTAAAAATTTGAGAATTTAACCATTTCTTCCAAAAAAAGGCATATCTCCCTGTTTCCAGCGCTTTTCTGACACTGGAGCTGATATGTGATGAAAAAGTCAAAATGTTAACCATTGGTTCCAAAAAAGGCTTATCTCCCCGTTTCCAGCTGTTTAGTGACATTTGGGATGATGTGTGATGAAAAATTCAAGAATTTAACCATTTCTTCCAAAAAAAAGGCATATCTCCCTGTTTCTAGCGCTTTTCTGACACTGGAGCTGATATGTGATGAAAAAGTCAAAATGTTAACCATTGCTTCCAAAAAAGGCGTATCTCCCCGTTTCCAGCTGTTTAGTGACATTTGGGATGATGTGTGATGAAAAATTCAAGAATTTAACCATTTCTTCCAAAAAAAGGCATATCTCCCTGTTTCCAGCGCTTTTCTGACACTGGAGCTGATATGTGATGAAAAAGTCAAGAATTTAACCATTTCTTCCAAAAAAGGCTTATCTCCCTGTTTCCAGCGCTTTTCTGACACTTGGGCTGATATGTGATGAAAAAGTCAAAATGTTAACCATTGCTTCCAAAAAATGCTTATCCCCCCGTTTCCAGCTGTTTAGTGACATTTGGGATGATGTGTAATGAAAAATTCAAGAATTTAACCATTTCTTCCAAAAAAGGCTTATCTCCCTGTTTCCAGCGCTTTTCTGACACTTGGGCTGATATGAGATGAAAAAGTCAGAAATGTTAACCATTGCTTCCAAAAAAGGCGTATCTCCCCGTTTCCAGCTGTTTAGTGACATTTGGAATGATGTGTGATGAAAAATTCGAGAATTTAACCATTTCTTCCAAAAAAAGGCATATCTCCCTGTTTCCAGCACTTTTCTGACACTGGAGCTGATATGTGATGAAAAAGTCAAAATGTTAACCATTGCTTCCAAAAAAGGCTTATCTCCCTCTTTCCAGCGCTTTTCTGACACTGGAGCTGATATGTGATGAAAAAGTCAAAATGTTAACCATTGCTTCCAAAAAAGGCTTATCTCCCCGTTTCCAGCTGTTTAGTGACATTTGGGATGATGTGTGATGAAAAATTCAAGAATTTAACCATTTCTTCCAAAAAAAGGCATATCTCCCTGTTTCCAGCGCTTTTCTGACACTTGGGCTGATATGTGATGAAAAAGTCAAAATGTTAACCATTGCTTCAAAAAAAGTCTTATCTCCCAGTTTCCAGCTGTTTAGTGACATTTGGGATGATGTGTGATGAAAAATTCAAGAATTTAACCATTTCTTCCAAAAAAAGGCATATCTCCCTGTTTCCAGCGCTTTTCTGACACTTGGGCTGATATGTGATGAAAAAGTCAGAAATGTTAACCATTGCTTCCAAAAAAGGCGTATCTCCCCGTTTCCAGCTGTTTAGTGACATTTGGGATGATGTGTGATGAAAAATTTGAGAATTTAACCATTTCTTCCAAAAAAAGGCATATCTCCCTGTTTCCAGCGCTTTTCTGACACTGGAGCTGATATGTGATGAAAAAGTCAAAATGTTAACCATTGGTTCCAAAAAAGGCTTATCTCCCCGTTTCCAGCTGTTTAGTGACATTTGGAATGATGTGTGATGAAAAATTCAAGAATTTAACCATTTCTTCCAAAAAAAAGGCATATCTCCCTGTTTCTAGCGCTTTTCTGACACTGGAGCTGATATGTGATGAAAAAGTCAAAATGTTAACCATTGCTTCCAAAAAAGGCGTATCTCCCCGTTTCCAGCTGTTTAGTGACATTTGGGATGATGTGTGATGAAAAATTCAAGAATTTAACCATTTCTTCCAAAAAAAGGCATATCTCCCTGTTTCCAGCGCTTTTCTGACACTGGAGCTGATATGTGATGAAAAAGTCAAGAATTTAACCATTTCTTCCAAAAAAGGCTTATCTCCCTGTTTCCAGCGCTTTTCTGACACTGGAGCTGATATGTGATGAAAAAGTCAAAATGTTAACCATTGCTTCCAAAAGAGGCTTATCTCCCCGTTCCAGCTGTTTAGTGACATTTGGGATGATGTGTGATGAAAAATTCAAGAATTTAACCATTTATTCCAAAAAAAAGGCATATCTCCCTGTTTCCAGCGCTTTTCTGACACTGGAGCTGATATGTGATGAAAAAGTCAAGAATTTAACCATTTCTTCCAAAAAAGGCTTACCTCCCTCTTTCCAGCGCTTTTATGACACTGGAGCTGATATGTGATGAAAAAGTCAAAATGTTAACCATTGCTTCCAAAAAAGGCTTATCTCCCCGTTTCCAGCTGTTTAGTGACATTTGGGATGATGTGTGATGAAAAATTTGAGAATTTAACCATTTCTTCCAAAAAAAGGCATATCTCCCTGTTTCCAGCGCTTTTCTGACACTGGAGCTGATATGTGATGAAAAAGTCAAAATGTTAACCATTAGTTCCAAAAAAGGCTTATCTCCCCGTTTCCAGCTGTTTAGTGACATTTGGGATGATGTGTGATGAAAAATTCAAGAATTTAACCATTTCTTCCCAAAAAAAGGCATATCTCCCTGTTTCTAGCGCTTTTCTGACACTGGAGCTGATATGTGATGAAAAAGTCAAAATGTTAACCATTGCTTCCAAAAAAGGCGTATCTCCCCGTTTCCAGCTGTTTAGTGACATTTGGGATGATGTGTGATGAAAAATTCAAGAATTTAACCATTTCTTCCAAAAAAAGGCATATCTCCCTGTTTCCAGCGCTTTTCTGACACTTGGGCTGATATGTGATGAAAAAGTCAGAAATGTTAACCATTGCTTCCAAAAAAGGCTTATCTCCCCGTTTCCAGCTGTTTAGTGACATTTGGGATGATGTGTGATGAAAAATTCGAGAATTTAACCATTTCTTCCAAAAAAAGGCATATCTCCCTGTTTCCAGCGCTTTTCTGACACTGGAGCTGATATGTGATGAAAAAGTCAAAATGTTAACCATTGGTTCCAAAAAAGGCTTATCTCCCCGTTTCCAGCTGTTTATTGACATTTGGGATGATGTGTGATGAAAAATTCAAGAATTTATCCATTTCTTCCAAAAAAAAGGCATATCTCCCTGTTTCCAGCGCTTTTCTGACACTGGAGCTGATATGTGATGAAAAAGTCAAGAATTTAACCATTTCTTCCAAAAAAGGCTTATCTCCCTGTTTCCAGCGCTTTTCTGACACTGGAGCTGATATGTGATGAAAAAGTCAAAATGTTAACCATTGCTTCCAAAAAAGGCTTATCTCCCCGTTTCCAGCTGTTTAGTGACATTTGGGATGATGTGTGATGAAAAATTTGAGAAATTAACCATTTCTTCCAAAAAAAGGCATATCTCCCTGTTTCCAGCGCTTTTCTGACACTGGAGCTGATATGTGATGAAAAAGTCAAAATGTTAACCATTGCTTCCAAAAAAGGCGTATCTCCCCGTTTCCAGCTGTTTAGTGACATTTGGGATGATGTGTGATGAAAAATTCGAGAATTTAACCATTTCTTCCAAAAAAAAGCATATCTCCCTGTTTCCAGCGCTTTTCTGACACTTGGGCTGATATGTGATGAAAAAGTCAAAATGTTAACCATTGCTTCCAAAAAAGGCGTATCTCCCCGTTTCCAGCTGTTTAGTGACATTTGGGATGATGTGTGATGAAAATTCAAGAATTTAACCATTTCTTCCAAAAAAAGGCATATCTCCCTGTTTCCAGCGCTTTTCTGACACTTGGGCTGATATGTGATGAAAAAGTCAGAAATGTTAACCATTGCTTCCAAAAAAGGCGTATCTCCCCGTTTCCAGCTGTTTAGTGACATTTGGGATGATGTGTGATGAAAAATTCGAGAATTTAACCATTTCTTCCAAAAAAGGCTTATCTCCCTGTTTCCAGCGCTTTTCTGACACTTGGGCTGATATGTGATGAAAAAGTCAAAATGTTAACCATTGCTTCCAAAAAATGCTTATCCCCCCGTTTCCAGCTGTTTAGTGACATTTGGGATGATGTGTAATGAAAAATTCAAGAATTTAACCATTTCTTCCAAAAAAGGCTTATCTCCCTGTTTCCAGCGCTTTTCTGACACTTGGGCTGATATGAGATGAAAAAGTCAGAAATGTTAACCATTGCTTCCAAAAAAGGCGTATCTCCCCGTTTCCAGCTGTTTAGTGACATTTGGAATGATGTGTGATGAAAAATTCGAGAATTTAACCATTTCTTCCAAAAAAAGGCATATCTCCCTGTTTCCAGCACTTTTCTGACACTGGAGCTGATATGTGATGAAAAAGTCAAAATGTTAACCATTGCTTCCAAAAAAGGCTTATCTCCCTCTTTCCAGCGCTTTTCTGACACTGGAGCTGATATGTGATGAAAAAGTCAAAATGTTAACCATTGCTTCCAAAAAAGGCTTATCTCCCCGTTTCCAGCTGTTTAGTGACATTTGGGATGATGTGTGATGAAAAATTCAAGAATTTAACCATTTCTTCCAAAAAAAGGCATATCTCCCTGTTTCCAGCGCTTTTCTGACACTTGGGCTGATATGTGATGAAAAAGTCAAAATGTTAACCATTGCTTCAAAAAAAGGCTTATCTCCCAGTTTCCAGCTGTTTAGTGACATTTGGGATGATGTGTGATGAAAAATTCAAGAATTTAACCATTTCTTCCAAAAAAAGGCATATCTCCCTGTTTCCAGCGCTTTTCTGACACTTGGGCTGATATGTGATGAAAAAGTCAGAAATGTTAACCATTGCTTCCAAAAAAGGCGTATCTCCCCGTTTCCAGCTGTTTAGTGACATTTGGGATGATGTGTGATGAAAAATTTGAGAATTTAACCATTTCTTCCAAAAAAAGGCATATCTCCCTGTTTCCAGCGCTTTTCTGACACTGGAGCTGATATGTGATGAAAAAGTCAAAATGTTAACCATTGGTTCCAAAAAAGGCTTATCTCCCCGTTTCCAGCTGTTTAGTGACATTTGGGATGATGTGTGATGAAAAATTCAAGAATTTAACCATTTCTTCCAAAAAAAGGCATATCTCCCTGTTTCCAGCGCTTTTCTGACACTGGAGCTGATATGTGATGAAAAAGTCAAGAATTTAACCATTTCTTCCAAAAAAGGCTTATCTCCCTGTTTCCAGCGCTTTTCTGACACTGGAGCTGATATGTGATGAAAAAGTCAAAATGTTAACCATTGCTTCCAAAAAAGGCTTATCTCCCCGTTTCCAGCTGTTTATTGACATTTGGGATGATGTGTGATGAAAAATTCGAGAATTTAACCATTTCTTCCAAAAAAAGGCATATCTCCCTGTTTCCAGCGCTTTTCTGACACTGGAGCTGATATGTGATGAAAAAGTCAAGAATTTAACCATTTCTTCCAAAAAAGGCTTATCTCCCTGTTTCCAGCGCTTTTCTGACACTGGAGCTGATATGTGATGAAAAAGTCAAAATGTTAACCATTGCTTCCAAAAAAGGCTTATCTCCCCGTTTCCAGCTGTTTAGTGACATTTGGGATGATGTGTGATGAAAAATTTGAGAATTTAACCATTTCTTCCAAAAAAAGGCATATCTCCCTGTTTCCAGCGCTTTTCTGACACTGGAGCTGATATGTGATGAAAAAGTCAAAATGTTAACCATTGCTTCCAAAAAAGGCGTATCTCCCCGTTTCCAGCTGTTTAGTGACATTTGGGATGATGTGTGATGAAAAATTCGAGAATTTAACCATTTCTTCCAAAAAAAAGCATATCTCCCTGTTTCCAGCGCTTTTCTGACACTTGGGCTGATATGTGATGAAAAAGTCAAAATGTTAACCATTGCTTCCAAAAAAGGCGTATCTCCCCGTTTCCAGCTGTTTAGTGACATTTGGGATGATGTGTGATGAAAAATTCAAGAATTTAACCATTTCTTCCAAAAAAAGGCATATCTCCCTGTTTCCAGCGCTTTTCTGACACTTGGGCTGATATGTGATGAAAAAGTCAGAAATGTTAACCATTGCTTCCAAAAAAGGCGTATCTCCCCGTTTCCAGCTGTTTAGTGACATTTGGGATGATGTGTGATGAAAAATTCGAGAATTTAACCATTTCTTCCAAAAAAAGGCATATCTCCCTGTTTCCAGCGCTTTTCTGACACTGGAGCTGATATGTGATGAAAAAGTCAAAATGTTAACCATTGGTTCCAAAAAAGGCTTATCTCCCCGTTTCCAGCTGTTTATTGACATTTGGGATGATGTGTGATGAAAAATTCAAGAATTTATCCATTTCTTCCAAAAAAAGGCATATCTCCCTGTTTCCAGCGCTTTTCTGACACTGGAGCTGATATGTGATGAAAAAGTCAAGAATTTAACCATTTCTTCCAAAAAAGGCTTATCTCCCTGTTTCCAGCGCTTTTCTGACACTGGAGCTGATATGTGATGAAAAAGTCAAAATGTTAACCATTGCTTCCAAAAAAGGCTTATCTCCCCGTTTCCAGCTGTTTATTGACATTTGGGATGATGTGTGATGAAAAATTCGAGAATTTAACCATTTCTTCCAAAAAAAGGCATATCTCCCTGTTTCCAGCGCTTTTCTGACACTGGAGCTGATATGTGATGAAAAAGTCAAGAATTTAACCATTTCTTCCAAAAAAGGCTTATCTCCCTGTTTCCAGCGCTTTTCTGACACTGGAGCTGATATGTGATGAAAAAGTCAAAATGTTAACCATTGCTTCCAAAAAAGGCTTATCTCCCCGTTTCCAGCTGTTTAGTGACATTTGGGATGATGTGTGATGAAAAATTTGAGAATTTAACCATTTCTTCCAAAAAAAGGCATATCTCCCTGTTTCCAGCGCTTTTCTGACACTGGAGCTGATATGTGATGAAAAAGTCAAAATGTTAACCATTGCTTCCAAAAAAGGCGTATCTCCCCGTTTCCAGCTGTTTAGTGACATTTGGGATGATGTGTGATGAAAAATTCGAGAATTTAACCATTTCTTCCAAAAAAAAGCATATCTCCCTGTTTCCAGCGCTTTTCTGACACTTGGGCTGATATGTGATGAAAAAGTCAAAATGTTAACCATTGCTTCAAAAAAAGGCTTATCTCCCCGTTTCCAGCTGTTTAGTGACATTTGGGATGATGTGTGATGAAAAATTCAAGAATTTAACCATTTCTTCGAAAAAAAGGCATATCTCCCTGTTTCCAGCGCTTTTCTGACACTTGGGCTGATATGTGATGAAAAAGTCAGAAATGTTAACCATTGCTTCCAAAAAAGGCGTATCTCCCCGTTTCCAGCTGTTTAGTGACATTTGGGATGATGTGTGATGAAAAATTTGAGAATTTAACCATTTCTTCCAAAAAAAGGCATATCTCCCTGTTTCCAACGCTTTTCTGACACTGGAGCTGATATGTGATGAAAAAGTCAAAATGTTAACCATTGGTTCCAAAAAAGGCTTATCTCCCCGTTTCCAGCTGTTTAGTGACATTTGGGATGATGTGTGATGAAAAATTCAAGAATTTAACCATTTCTTCCAAAAAAAAGGCATATCTCCCTGTTTCTAGCGCTTTTCTGACACTGGAGCTGATATGTGATGAAAAAGTCAAAATGTTAACCATTGCTTCCAAAAAAGGCGTATCTCCCCGTTTCCAGCTGTTTAGTGACATTTGGGATGATGTGTGATGAAAAATTCAAGAATTTAACCATTTCTTCCAAAAAAAAGGCATATCTCCCTGTTTCTAGCGCTTTTCTGACACTGGAGCTGATATGTGATGAAAAAGTCAAAATGTTAACCATTGCTTCCAAAAAAGGCTTATCTCCCCGTGTCCAGCTGTGTATTGACATTTGGGATGATGTGTGATGAAAAATTCAAGAATTTAACCATTTCTTCAAAAAAGGCATATCTCCCTGTTTCCAGCGCTTTTCTGACACTTGTGCTGATATGTGATGAAAAAGTCAGAAATGTTTACCATTGCTTCCAAAAAAGGCTTATCTCCCCGTTTCCAGCTGTTTAGTGACATTTTGGATGATGTGTGATGAAAAATTCAAGAATTTAACCATTTCTTCCAAAAAAGGCTTATCTCCCTGTTTCCAGCGCTTTTCTGACACTGGAGCTGATATGTGATGAAAAAGTCAAGAATTTAACCATTTCTTCCAAAAAAGGCTTATCTCCCTGTTTCCAGCGCTTTTCTGACACTGGAGCTGATATGTGATGAAAAAGTCAAAATGTTAACCATTGCTTCCAAAAAAGGCTTATCTCCCCGTTTCCAGCTGTTTAGTGACATTTGGGATGATGTGTGATGAAAAAGTCAAGAATTTTACCATTTCTTCCAAAAAAGGCTTATCTCCCTGTTTCCAGCGCTTTTCTGACACTGGAGCTGATATGTGATGAAAAAGTCAAAATGTTAACCATTGGTTCCAAAAAAGGCTTATCTCCCCGTGTCCAGCTGTGTATTGACATTTGGGATGATGTGTGATGAAAAATTCAAGAATTTAACCATTTCTTCCAAAAAAGGCTTATCTCCCTGTTTCCAGCGCTTTTCTGACACTTGGGCTGATATGAGATGAAAAAGTCAGAAATGTTAACCATTGCTTCCAAAAAAGGCGTATCTCCCCGTTTCCAGCTGTTTAGTGACATTTGGAATGATGTGTGATGAAAAATTCGAGAATTTAACCATTTCTTCCAAAAAAAGGCATATCTCCCTGTTTCCAGTGCTTTTCTGACACTGGAGCTGATATGTGATGAAAAAGTCAAAATGTTAACCATTGCTTCCAAAAGAGGCTTATCTCCCCGTTCCAGCTGTTTAGTGACATTTGGGATGATGTGTGATGAAAAATTCAAGAATTTAACCATTTCTTCCAAAAAAGGCTTATCTCCCTGTTTCCTGCGCTTTTCTGACACTGGAGCTGATATGTGATGAAAAAGTCAAGAATTTAACCATTTCTTCCAAAAAAGGCTTATCTCCCTGTTTCCAGCGCTTTTCTGACACTGGAGCTGATATGTGATGAAAAAGTCAAAATGTTAACCATTGCTTCCAAAAAAGGCTTATCTCCCCGTTTCCAGCTGTTTAGTGACATTTGGGATGATGTGTGATGAAAAAGTCAAGAATTTTACCATTTCTTCCAAAAAAGGCTTATCTCCCTGTTTCCAGCGCTTTTCTGACACTGGAGCTGATATGTGATGAAAAAGTCAAAATGTTAACCATTGGTTCCAAAAAAGGCTTATCTCCCCGTTTCCAGCTGTTTAGTGACATTTGGGATGATGTGTGATGAAAAATTCAAGAATTTAACCATTTCTTCCAAAAAAAAGGCATATCTCCCTGTTTCTAGCGCTTTTCTGACACTGGAGCTGATATTTGATGAAAAAGTCAAAATGTTAACCATTGCTTCCAAAAAAGGCGTATCTCCCCGTTTCCAGCTGTTTAGTGACATTTGGGATGATGTGTGATGAAAAATTCAAGAATTTAACCATTTCTTCCAAAAAAAGGCATATCTCCCTGTTTCCAGCGCTTTTCTGACACTGGAGCTGATATGTGATGAAAAAGTCAAGAATTTAACCATTTCTTCCAAAAAAGGCTTATCTCCCTGTTTCCAGCGCTTTTCTGACACTTGGGCTGATATGTGATGAAAAAGTCAAAATGTTAACCATTGCTTCCAAAAAATGCTTATCCCCCCGTTTCCAGCTGTTTAGTGACATTTGGGATGATGTGTAATGAAAAATTCAAGAATTTAACCATTTCTTCCAAAAAAGGCTTATCTCCCTGTTTCCAGCGCTTTTCTGACACTTGGGCTGACATGTGATGAAAAAGTCAAAATGTTAACCATTGCTTCCAAAAAAGGCTTATCTCCCCGTGTCCAGCTGTGTATTGACATTTGGGATGATGTGTGATGAAAAATTCAAGAATTTAACCATTTCTTCCAAAAAAGGCATATCTCCCTGTTTCCAGCGCTTTTCTGACACTTGGGCTGATATGTGATGAAAAAGTCAGAAATGTTAACCATTGCTTCCAAAAAAGGCTTATCTCCCCGTTTCCAGCTGTTTATTGACATTTGGGATGATGTGTGATGAAAAATTCGAGAATTTAACCATTTCTTCCAAAAAAAGGCATATCTCCCTGTTTCCAGCGCTTTTCTGACACTGGAGCTGATATGTGATGAAAAAGTCAAGAATTTAACCATTTCTTCCAAAAAAGGCTTATCTCCCTGTTTCCAGCGCTTTTCTGACACTGGAGCTGATATGTGATGAAAAAGTCAAAATGTTAACCATTGCTTCCAAAAAAGGCTTATCTCCCCGTTTCCAGCTGTTTAGTGACATTTGGGATGATGTGTGATGAAAAATTTGAGAATTTAACCATTTCTTCCAAAAAAAGGCATATCTCCCTGTTTCCAGCGCTTTTCTGACACTGGAGCTGATATGTGAGGAAAAAGTCAAAATGTTAACCATTGCTTCCAAAAAAGGCGTATCTCCCCGTTTCCAGCTGTTTAGTGACATTTGGGATGATGTGTGATGAAAAATTCGAGAATTTAACCATTTCTTCCAAAAAAAAGCATATCTCCCTGTTTCCAGCGCTTTTCTGACACTTGGGCTGATATGTGATGAAAAAGTCAAAATGTTAACCATTGCTTCAAAAAAAGGCTTATCTCCCCGTTTCCAGCTGTTTAGTGACATTTGGGATGATGTGTGATGAAAAATTCAAGAATTTAACCATTTCTTCCAAAAAAAGGCATATCTCCCTGTTTCCAGCGCTTTTCTGACACTGGAGCTGATATGTGATGAAAAAGTCAAAATGTTAACCATTGGTTCCAAAAAAGGCTTATCTCCCCGTTTCCAGCTGTTTAGTGACATTTGGGATGATGTGTGATGAAAAATTCAAGAATTTAACCATTTCTTCCAAAAAAAAGGCATATCTCCCTGTTTCTAGCGCTTTTCTGACACTGGAGCTGATATGTGATGAAAAAGTCAAAATGTTAACCATTGCTTCCAAAAAAGGCGTATCTCCCCGTTTCCAGCTGTTTAGTGACATTTGGGATGATGTGTGATGAAAAATTCAAGAATTTAACCATTTCTTCCAAAAAAAAGGCATATCTCCCTGTTTCTAGCGCTTTTCTGACACTGGAGCTGATATGTGATGAAAAAGTCAAAATGTTAACCATTGCTTCCAAAAAAGGCTTATCTCCCCGTGTCCAGCTGTGTATTGACATTTGGGATGATGTGTGATGAAAAATTCAAGAATTTAACCATTTCTTCCAAAAAAGGCATATCTCCCTGTTTCCAGCGCTTTTCTGACACTTGGGCTGATATGTGATGAAAAAGTCAGAAATGTTTACCATTGCTTCCAAAAAAGGCTTATCTCCCCGTTTCCAGCTGTTTAGTGACATTTGGGATGATGTGTGATGAAAAATTCAAGAATTTAACCATTTCTTCCAAAAAAGGCTTATCTCCCTGTTTCCAGCGCTTTTCTGACACTGGAGCTGATATGTGATGAAAAAGTCAAGAATTTAACCATTTCTTCCAAAAAAGGCTTATCTCCCTGTTTCCAGCGCTTTTCTGACACTGGAGCTGATATGTGATGAAAAAGTCAAAATGTTAACCATTGCTTCCAAAAAAGGCTTATCTCCCCGTTTCCAGCTGTTTAGTGACATTTGGGATGATGTGTGATGAAAAAGTCAAGAATTTTACCATTTCTTCCAAAAAAGGCTTATCTCCCTGTTTCCAGCGCTTTTCTGACACTGGAGCTGATATGTGATGAAAAAGTCAAAATGTTAACCATTGGTTCCAAAAAAGGCTTATCTCCCCGTGTCCAGCTGTGTATTGACATTTGGGATGATGTGTGATGAAAAATTCAAGAATTTAACCATTTCTTCCAAAAAAGGCTTATCTCCCTGTTTCCAGCGCTTTTCTGACACTTGGGCTGATATGAGATGAAAAAGTCAGAAATGTTAACCATTGCTTCCAAAAAAGGCGTATCTCCCCGTTTCCAGCTGTTTAGTGACATTTGGAATGATGTGTGATGAAAAATTCGAGAATTTAACCATTTCTTCCAAAAAAAGGCATATCTCCCTGTTTCCAGCACTTTTCTGACACTGGAGCTGATATGTGATGAAAAAGTCAAAATGTTAACCATTGCTTCCAAAAGAGGCTTATCTCCCCGTTCCAGCTGTTTAGTGACATTTGGGATGATGTGTGATGAAAAATTCAAGAATTTAACCATTTCTTCCAAAAAAGGCTTATCTCCCTGTTTCCAGCGCTTTTCTGACACTGGAGCTGATATGTGATGAAAAAGTAAAGAATTTAACCATTTCTTCCAAAAAAGGCTTATCTCCCTGTTTCCAGCGCTTTTCTGACACTGGAGCTGATATGTGATGAAAAAGTCAAAATGTTAACCATTGCTTCCAAAAAAGGCTTATCTCCCCGTTTCCAGCTGTTTAGTGACATTTGGGATGATGTGTGATGAAAAAGTCAAGAATTTTACCATTTCTTCCAAAAAAGGCTTATCTCCCTGTTTCCAGCGCTTTTCTGACACTGGAGCTGATATGTGATGAAAAAGTCAAAATGTTAACCATTGGTTCCAAAAAAGGCTTATCTCCCCGTTTCCAGCTGTTTAGTGACATTTGGGATGATGTGTGATGAAAAATTCAAGAATTTAACCATTTCTTCCAAAAAAAAGGCATATCTCCCTGTTTCTAGCGCTTTTCTGACACTGGAGCTGATATTTGATGAAAAAGTCAAAATGTTAACCATTGCTTCCAAAAAAGGCGTATCTCCCCGTTTCCAGCTGTTTAGTGACATTTGGGATGATGTGTGATGAAAAATTCAAGAATTTAACCATTTCTTCCAAAAAAAGGCATATCTCCCTGTTTCCAGCGCTTTTCTGACACTGGAGCTGATATGTGATGAAAAAGTCAGGAATTTAACCATTTCTTCCAAAAAAGGCTTATCTCCCTGTTTCCAGCGCTTTTCTGACACTTGGGCTGATATGTGATGAAAAAGTCAAAATGTTAACCATTGCTTCCAAAAAATGCTTATCCCCCCGTTTCCAGCTGTTTAGTGACATTTGGGATGATGTGTAATGAAAAATTCAAGAATTTAACCATTTCTTCCAAAAAAGGCTTATCTCCCTGTTTCCAGCGCTTTTCTGACACTTGGGCTGACATGTGATGAAAAAGTCAAAATGTTAACCATTGCTTCCAAAAAAGGCTTATCTCCCCGTGTCCAGCTGTGTATTGACATTTGGGATGATGTGTGATGAAAAATTCAAGAATTTAACCATTTCTTCCAAAAAAGGCTTATCTCCCTGTTTCCAGCGCTTTTCTGACACTTGGGCTGATATGAGATGAAAAAGTCAGAAATGTTAACCATTGCTTCCAAAAAAGGCGTATCTCCCCGTTTCCAGCTGTTTAGTGACATTTGGAATGATGTGTGATGAAAAATTCGAGAATTTAACCATTTCTTCCAAAAAAAGGCATATCTCCCTGTTTCCAGTGCTTTTCTGACACTGGAGCTGATATGTGATGAAAAAGTCAAAATGTTAACCATTGCTTCCAAAAGAGGCTTATCTCCCCGTTCCAGCTGTTTAGTGACATTTGGGATGATGTGTGATGAAAAATTCAAGAATTTAACCATTTCTTCCAAAAAAGGCTTATCTCCCTGTTTCCTGCGCTTTTCTGACACTGGAGCTGATATGTGATGAAAAAGTCAAGAATTTAACCATTTCTTCCAAAAAAGGCTTATCTCCCTGTTTCCAGCGCTTTTCTGACACTGGAGCTGATATGTGATGAAAAAGTCAAAATGTTAACCATTGCTTCCAAAAAAGGCTTATCTCCCCGTTTCCAGCTGTTTAGTGACATTTGGGATGATGTGTGATGAAAAAGTCAAGAATTTTACCATTTCTTCCAAAAAAGGCTTATCTCCCTGTTTCCAGCGCTTTTCTGACACTGGAGCTGATATGTGATGAAAAAGTCAAAATGTTAACCATTGGTTCCAAAAAAGGCTTATCTCCCCGTTTCCAGCTGTTTAGTGACATTTGGGATGATGTGTGATGAAAAATTCAAGAATTTAACCATTTCTTCCAAAAAAAAGGCATATCTCCCTGTTTCTAGCGCTTTTCTGACACTGGAGCTGATATTTGATGAAAAAGTCAAAATGTTAACCATTGCTTCCAAAAAAGGCGTATCTCCCCGTTTCCAGCTGTTTAGTGACATTTGGGATGATGTGTGATGAAAAATTCAAGAATTTAACCATTTCTTCCAAAAAAAGGCATATCTCCCTGTTTCCAGCGCTTTTCTGACACTGGAGCTGATATGTGATGAAAAAGTCAAGAATTTAACCATTTCTTCCAAAAAAGGCTTATCTCCCTGTTTCCAGCGCTTTTCTGACACTTGGGCTGATATGTGATGAAAAAGTCAAAATGTTAACCATTGCTTCCAAAAAATGCTTATCCCCCCGTTTCCAGCTGTTTAGTGACATTTGGGATGATGTGTAATGAAAAATTCAAGAATTTAACCATTTCTTCCAAAAAAGGCTTATCTCCCTGTTTCCAGCGCTTTTCTGACACTTGGGCTGACATGTGATGAAAAAGTCAAAATGTTAACCATTGCTTCCAAAAAAGGCTTATCTCCCCGTGTCCAGCTGTGTATTGACATTTGGGATGATGTGTGATGAAAAATTCAAGAATTTAACCATTTCTTCCAAAAAAGGCATATCTCCCTGTTTCCAGCGCTTTTCTGACACTTGGGCTGATATGTGATGAAAAAGTCAGAAATGTTAACCATTGCTTCCAAAAAAGGCTTATCTCCCCGTTTCCAGCTGTTTATTGACATTTGGGATGATGTGTGATGAAAAATTCGAGAATTTAACCATTTCTTCCAAAAAAAGGCATATCTCCCTGTTTCCAGCGCTTTTCTGACACTGGAGCTGATATGTGATGAAAAAGTCAAGAATTTAACCATTTCTTCCAAAAAAGGCTTATCTCCCTGTTTCCAGCGCTTTTCTGACACTGGAGCTGATATGTGATGAAAAAGTCAAAATGTTAACCATTGCTTCCAAAAAAGGCTTATCTCCCCGTTTCCAGCTGTTTAGTGACATTTGGGATGATGTGTGATGAAAAATTTGAGAATTTAACCATTTCTTCCAAAAAAAGGCATATCTCCCTGTTTCCAGCGCTTTTCTGACACTGGAGCTGATATGTGAGGAAAAAGTCAAAATGTTAACCATTGCTTCCAAAAAAGGCGTATCTCCCCGTTTCCAGCTGTTTAGTGACATTTGGGATGATGTGTGATGAAAAATTCGAGAATTTAACCATTTCTTCCAAAAAAAAGCATATCTCCCTGTTTCCAGCGCTTTTCTGACACTTGGGCTGATATGTGATGAAAAAGTCAAAATGTTAACCATTGCTTCAAAAAAAGGCTTATCTCCCCGTTTCCAGCTGTTTAGTGACATTTGGGATGATGTGTGATGAAAAATTCAAGAATTTAACCATTTCTTCCAAAAAAAGGCATATCTCCCTGTTTCCAGCGCTTTTCTGACACTGGAGCTGATATGTGATGAAAAAGTCAAAATGTTAACCATTGCTTCCAAAAAAGGCTTATCTCCCCGTTTCCAGCTGTTTATTGACATTTGGGATGATGTGTGATGAAAAATTCGAGAATTTAACCATTTCTTCCAAAAAAGGCATATCTCCCTGTTTCCAGCGCTTTTCTGACACTGGAGCTGATATGTGATGAAAAAGTCAAGAATTTAACCATTTCTTCCAAAAAAGGCTTATCTCCCTGTTTCCAGCGCTTTTCTGACACTGGAGCTGATATGTGATGAAAAAGTCAAAATGTTAACCATTGCTTCCAAAAAAGGCTTATCTCCCCGTTTCCAGCTGTTTAGTGACATTTGGGATGATGTGTGATGAAAAATTTGAGAATTTAACCATTTCTTCCAAAAAAAGGCATATCTCCCTGTTTCCAGCGCTTTTCTGACACTGGAGCTGATATGTGAGGAAAAAGTCAAAATGTTAACCATTGCTTCCAAAAAAGGCGTATCTCCCCGTTTCCAGCTGTTTAGTGACATTTGGGATGATGTGTGATGAAAAATTCGAGAATTTAACCATTTCTTCCAAAAAAAGCATATCTCCCTGTTTCCAGCGCTTTTCTGACACTTGGGCTGATATGTGATGAAAAAGTCAAAATGTTAACCATTGCTTCAAAAAAAGGCTTATCTCCCCGTTTCCAGCTGTTTAGTGACATTTGGGATGATGTGTGATGAAAAATTCAAGAATTTAACCATTTCTTCCAAAAAAAGGCATATCTCCCTGTTTCCAGCGCTTTTCTGACACTGGAGCTGATATGTGATGAAAAAGTCAAAATGTTAACCATTGGTTCCAAAAAAGGCTTATCTCCCCGTTTCCAGCTGTTTAGTGACATTTGGGATGATGTGTGATGAAAAATTCAAGAATTTAACCATTTCTTCCAAAAAAAAGGCATATCTCCCTGTTTCTAGCGCTTTTCTGACACTGGAGCTGATATGTGATGAAAAAGTCAAAATGTTAACCATTGCTTCCAAAAAAGGCGTATCTCCCGTTTCCAGCTGTTTAGTGACATTTGGGATGATGTGTGATGAAAAATTCAAGAATTTAACCATTTCTTCCAAAAAAAAAGGCATATCTCCCTGTTTCTAGCGCTTTTCTGACACTGGAGCTGATATGTGATGAAAAAGTCAAAATGTTAACCATTGCTTCCAAAAAAGGCTTATCTCCCCGTGGTCCAGCTGTGTATTGACATTTGGGATGATGTGTGATGAAAAATTCAAGAATTTAACCATTTCTTCCAAAAAAGGCATATATCCCTGTTTCCAGCGCTTTTCTGACACTTGGGCTGATATGTGATGAAAAAGTCAGAAATGTTTACCATTGCTTCCAAAAAAGGCTTATCTCCCCGTTTCCAGCTGTTTAGTGACATTTGGGATGATGTGTGATGAAAAATTCAAGAATTTAACCATTTCTTCCAAAAAAGGCTTATCTCCCTGTTTCCAGCGCTTTTCTGACACTGGAGCTGATATGTGATGAAAAAGTAAAGAATTTAACCATTTCTTCCAAAAAAGGCTTATCTCCCTGTTTCCAGCGCTTTTCTGACACTGGAGCTGATATGTGATGAAAAAGTCAAAATGTTAACCATTGCTTCCAAAAAAGGCTTATCTCCCCGTTTCCAGCTGTTTAGTGACATTTGGGATGATGTGTGATGAAAAAGTCAAGAATTTTACCATTTCTTCCAAAAAAGGCTTATCTCCCTGTTTCCAGCGCTTTTCTGACACTGGAGCTGATATGTGATGAAAAAGTCAAAATGTTAACCATTGGTTCCAAAAAAGGCTTATCTCCCCGTTTCCAGCTGTTTAGTGACATTTGGGATGATGTGTGATGAAAAATTCAAGAATTTAACCATTTCTTCCAAAAAAAAGGCATATCTCCCTGTTCTAGCGCTTTTCTGACACTGGAGCTGATATTTGATGAAAAAGTCAAAATGTTAACCATTGCTTCCAAAAAAGGCGTATCTCCCCGTTTCCAGCTGTTTAGTGACATTTGGGATGATGTGTGATGAAAAATTCAAGAATTTAACCATTTCTTCCAAAAAAGGCATATCTCCCTGTTTCCAGCGCTTTTCTGACACTGGAGCTGATATGTGATGAAAAAGTCAGGAATTTAACCATTTCTTCCAAAAAAGGCTTATCTCCCTGTTTCCAGCGCTTTTCTGACACTTGGGCTGATATGTGATGAAAAAGTCAAAATGTTAACCATTGCTTCCAAAAAATGCTTATCCCCCCGTTTCCAGCTGTTTAGTGACATTTGGGATGATGTGTAATGAAAAATTCAAGAATTTAACCATTTCTTCCAAAAAAGGCTTATCTCCCTGTTTCCAGCGCTTTTCTGACACTTGGGCTGACATGTGATGAAAAAGTCAAAATGTTAACCATTGCTTCCAAAAAAAGGCTTATCTCCCCGTGTCCAGCTGTGTATTGACATTTGGGATGATGTGTGATGAAAAATTCAAGAATTTAACCATTTCTTCCAAAAAAGGCATATCTCCCTGTTTCCAGCGCTTTTCTGACACTTGGGCTAATATGTGATGAAAAAGTCAGAAATGTTAACCATTGCTTCCAAAAAAGGCTTATCTCCCCGTTTCCAGCTGTTTAGTGACATTTGGGATTATGTGTGATGAAAAATTCAAGAATTTAACCATTTCTTCCAAAAAAGGCTTATCTCCCTGTTTCCAGCGCTTTTCTGACACTTGGGCTGATATGAGATGAAAAAGTCAGAAATGTTAACCATTGCTTCCAAAAAGGCGTATCTCCCCGTTTCCAGCTGTTTAGTGACATTTGGAATGATGTGTGATGAAAAATTCGAGAATTTAACCATTTCTTCCAAAAAAAGGCATATCTCCCTGTTTCCAGCACTTTTCTGACACTGGAGCTGATATGTGATGAAAAAGTCAAAATGTTAACCATTGCTTCCAAAAAAGGCTTATCTCCCCGTTTCCAGCTGTTTAGTGACATTTGGGATGATGTGTGATGACAAATTCAAGAATTTAACCATTTCTTCCAAAAAAGGCATATCTCCCTGTTTCCAGCGCTTTTCTGACACTGGAGCTGATATGTGATGAAAAAGTCAAGAATTTAACCATTTCTTCCAAAAAAGGCTTATCTCCCTCTTTCCAGCGCTTTTCTGACACTGGAGCTGATATGTGATGAAAAAGTCAAAATGTTAACCATTGCTTCCAAAAAAGGCTTATCTCCCCGTTTCCAGCTGTTTAGTGACATTTGGGATGATGTGTGATGAAAAATTCAAGAATTTAACCATTTCTTCCAAAAAAAGGCATATCTCCCTGTTTCCAGCGCTTTTCTGACACTTGGGCTGATATATGATGAAAAAGTCAAAATGTTAACCATTGCTTCAAAAAAAGGCTTATCTCCCCGTTTCCAGCTGTTTAGTGACATTTGGGATGATGTGTGATGAAAAATTCAAGAATTTAACCATTTCTTCCAAAAAAGGCATATCTCCCTGTTTCCAGCGCTTTTCTGACACTGGAGCTGATATGTGATGAAATAGTCAAAATGTTAACCATTGGTTCCAAAAAAGGCTTATCTCCCCGTTTCCAGTTGTTTAGTGACATTTGGGATGATGTGTGATGAAAAATTCAAGATTTAACCATTTCTTCCAAAAAAAAGGCATATCTCCCTGTTTCCAGCGCTTTTCTGACACTGGAGCTGATATGTGATGAAAAAGTCAAAATGTTAACCATTGCTTCCAAAAAAGGCTTATCTCCCCGTTTCCAGCTGTTTAGTGACATTTGGGATGATGTGTGATGAAAAATTTGAGAATTTAACCATTTCTTCCAAAAAAAGGCATATCTCCCTGTTTCCAGCGCTTTTCTGACACTGGAGCTGATATGTGATGAAAAAGTCAAAATGTTAACCATTGCTTCAAAAAAAGGCTTATCTCCCCGTTTCCAGCTGTTTAGTGACATTTTGGATGATGTGTGATGAAAAATTCAAGAATTTAACCATTTCTTCCAAAAAAGGCATATCTCCCTGTTTCCAGCGCTTTCTGACACTTGGGCTGATATGTGATGAAAAAGTCAGAAATGTTAACCATTGCTTCCAAAAAAGGCGTATCTCCCGTTTCCAGCTGTTAAGTGACATTTGGGATGATGTGTGATGAAAAATTCGAGAATTTAACCATTTCTTCCAAAAAAAGGCATATCTCCCTGTTTCCAGCGCTTTTCTGACACTGGAGCTGATATGTGATGAAATAGTCAAAATGTTAACCATGGTTCCAAAAAAGGCTTATCTCCCCGTTTCCAGCTGTTTAGTGACATTTGGAATGATGTGTGATGAAAAATCAAGAATTTAACCATTTCTTCCAAAAAAAGGCATATCTCCCTGTTTCCAGCGCTTTTCTGACACTGGAGCTGATATATGATGAAAAAGTCAAAATGTTAACCATTGCTTCCAAAAAAGGCTTATCTCCCCGTTTCCAGCTGTTTAGTGACATTTGGGATGATGTGTGATGAAAAATTTGAGAATTAACCATTTCTTCCAAAAAAAGGCATATCTCCCTGTTTCCAGCGCTTTTCTGACACTGGAGCTGATATGTGATGAAAAAGTCAAAATGTTAACCATTGCTTCCAAAAGAGGCTTATCTCCCCGTTCCAGCTGTTTAGTGACATTTGGGATGATGTGTGATGAAAAATTCAAGAATTTAACCATTTCTTCTAAAAAAAAGGCATATCTCCCTGTTTCCAGCGCTTTTCTGACACTGGAGCTGATATGTGATGAAAAAGTCAAAATGTTAACCATTGCTTCCAAAAAAGGCTTATCTCCCCGTTTCCAGCTGTTTAGTGACATTTGGGATGATGTGTGATGAAAAATTTGAGAATTTAACCATTTCTTCCAAAAAAAGGCATATCTCCCTGTTTCCAGCGCTTTTCTGACAATGAGCTGATATGTGATGAAAAAGTCAAAATGTTAACCATTGGTTCCAAAAAAGGCTTATCTCCCCGTTTCCAGCTGTTTAGTGACATTTGGGATGATGTGTGATGAAAAAATTCAAGAATTTAACCATTTCTTCCAAAAAAGGCTTATCTCCCTGTTTCCAGCGCTTTTCTGACACTGGAGCTGATATGTGATGAAAAAGTCAAAATGTTAACCATTGCTTCCAAAAGAGGCTTATCTCCCCGTTCCAGCTGTTTAGTGACATTTGGGATGATGTGTGATGAAAAATTCAAGATTTTAACCATTTCTTCCAAAAAAAGGCATATCTCCCTGTTTCCAGCGCTTTTTTGACACTGGAGCTGATATGTGATGAAAAAGTCAAGAATTTAACCATTTCTTCCAAAAAAGGCTTATCTCCCTCTTTCCAGCGCTTTTCTGACACTGGAGCTGATATGTGATGAAAAAGTCAAAATGTTAACCATTGCTTCCAAAAAAGGCTTATCTCCCCGTTTCCAGCTGTTTAGTGACATTTGGGATGATGTGTGATGAAAAATTCAAGAATTTAACCATTTCTTCCAAAAAAAGGCATATCTCACTGTTTCCAGCGCTTTTCTGACACTTGGGCTGATATGTGATGAAAAAGTCAGAAATGTTAACCATTGCTTCCAAAAAAGGCGTATCTCCCCGTTTCCAGCTGTTTAGTGACATTTGGGATGATGTGTGATGAAAAATTCAAGAATTTAACCATTTCTTCCAAAAAAGGCATATCTCCCTGTTTCCAGCGCTTTTCTGACACTGGAGCTGATATGTGATGAAAAAGTCAAGAATTTAACCATTTCTTCCAAAAAAGGCTTATCTCCCTGTTTCCAGCGCTTTTCTGACCCTTGGGCTGATATGTGATGAAAAAGTCAAAATGTTAACCATTGCTTCAAAAAATGCTTATCCCCCGTTTCCAGCTGTTTAGTGACATTTGGGATGATGTGTAATGAAAAATTCAAGAATTTAACCATTTCTTCCAAAAAAGGCTTATCTCCCTGTTTCCAGCGCTTTTCTGACACTTGGGCTGACATGTGATGAAAAAGTCAAAATGTTAACCATTGCTTCCAAAAAAGGCTTATCTCCCCGTGACAAGCTGTGTATTGACATTTGGGATGATGTGTGATGAAAAATTCAAGAATTTAACCATTTCTTCCAAAAAAGGCATATCTCCCTGTTTCCAGCACTTTTCTGACACTTGGGCTGATATGTGATGAAAAAGTCAGAAATGTTAACCATTGCTTCCAAAAAAGGCTTATCTCCCCGTTTCCAGCTGTTTAGTGACATTTGGGATGATGTGTGATGAAAAATTCGAGAATTTAACCATTTCTTCCAAAAAAGGCTTATCTCCCTGTTTCCAGCGCTTTTCTGACACTGGAGCTGATATGTGATGAAAAAGTCAAGAATTTAACCATTTCTTCCAAAAAAGGCTTATCTCCCTGTTTCCAGCTGTTTAGTGACATTTGGGATGATGTGTGATGAAAAAGTCAAGAATTTTACCATTTCTTCCAAAAAAGGCTTATCTCCCTGTTTCCAGCGCTTTTCTGACACTGGAGCTGATATGTGATGAAAAAGTCAAAATGTTAACCATTGGTTCCAAAAAAGGCTTATCTCCCCGTTTCCAGCTGTTTAGTGACATTTGGGATGATGTGTGATGAAAAATTCAAGAATTTAACCATTTCTTCCAAAAAAAAGGCATATCTCCCTGTTTCTAGCGCTTTTCTGACACTGGAGCTGATATGTGATGAAAAAGTCAAAATGTTAACCATTGCTTCCAAAAAAGGCGTATCTCCCCGTTTCCAGCTGTTTAGTGACATTTGGGATGATGTGTGATGAAAAATTCAAGAATTTAACCATTTCTTCCAAAAAAAGGCATATCTCCCTGTTTCCAGCGCTTTTCTGACACTGGAGCTGATATGTGATGAAAAAGTCAGAAATGTTAACCATTGCTTCCAAAAAAGGCGTATCTCCCCGTTTCCAGCTGTTAAGTGACATTTGGGATGATGTGTGATGAAAAATTCGAGAATTTAACCATTTCTTCCAAAAAAAGGCATATCTCCCTGTTTCCAGCGCTTTTCTGACACTGGAGCTGATATGTGATGTAATAGTCAAAATGTTAACCATTGGTTCCAAAAAAGGCTTATCTCCCCGTTTCCAGCTGTTTAGTGACATTTGGGATGATGTGTGATGAAAAATTCAAGAATTTAACCATTTCTTCTAAAAAAAAGGCATATCTCCCTGTTTCCAGCGCTTTTCTGACACTGGAGCTGATATGTGATGAAAAAGTCAAAATGTTAACCATTGCTTCCAAAAAAGGCTTATCTCCCCGTTTCCAGCTGTTTAGTGACATTTGGGATGATGTGTGATGAAAAATTTGAGAATTTAACCATTTCTTCCAAAAAAAGGCATATCTCCCTGTTTCCAGCGCTTTTCTGACAATGGAGCTGATATGTGATGAAAAAGTCAAAATGTTAACCATTGGTTCCAAAAAAGGCTTATCTCCCCGTTTCCAGCTGTTTAGTGACATTTGGGATGATGTGTGATGAAAAATTCAAGAATTTAACCATTTCTTCCAAAAAAGGCTTATCTCCCTGTTTCCAGCGCTTTTCTGACACTGGAGCTGATATGTGATGAAAAAGTCAAAATGTTAACCATTGCTTCCAAAAGAGGCTTATCTCCCCGTTCCAGCTGTTTAGTGACATTTGGGATGATGTGTGATGAAAAATTCAAGAATTTAACCATTTCTTCC
The DNA here is from genome assembly GCF_963576545.1 of Limanda limanda. Taxonomy (NCBI): domain Eukaryota; kingdom Metazoa; phylum Chordata; class Actinopteri; order Pleuronectiformes; family Pleuronectidae; genus Limanda; species Limanda limanda. The sequence continues at coordinate 1,087,261 of NW_026870508.1, forward strand.
AAAAAAAAGGCATATCTCCCTGTTTCCAGCGCTTTTCTGACACTGGAGCTGATATGTGATGAAAAAGTCAAGAATTTAACCATTTCTTCCAAAAAAGGCTTATCTCCCTCTTTCCAGCGCTTTTCTGACACTGGAGCTGATATGTGATGAAAAAGTCAAAATGTTAACCATTGCTTCCAAAAAAGGCTTATCTCCCCGTTTCCAGCTGTTTAGTGACATTTGGGATGATGTGTGATGAAAAATTCAAGAATTTAACCATTTCTTCCAAAAAAAGGCATATCTCACTGTTTCCAGCGCTTTTCTGACTCTTGGGCTGATATGTGATGAAAAAGTCAGAAATGTTAACCATTGCTTCCAAAAAAGGCGTATCTCCCCGTTTCCAGCTGTTTAGTGACATTTGGGATGATGTGTGATGAAAAATTCAAGAATTTAACCATTTCTTCCAAAAAAAGGCATATCTCCCTGTTTCCAGCGCTTTTCTGACACTGGAGCTGATATGTGATGAAAAAGTCAAGAATTTAACCATTTCTTCCAAAAAAGGCTTATCTCCCTGTTTCCAGCGCTTTTCTGACACTTGGGCTGATATGTGATGAAAAAGTCAAAATGTTAACCATTGCTTCCAAAAAAGGCTTATCTCCCCGTGACAAGCTGTGTATTGACATTTGGGATGATGTGTGATGAAAAATTCAAGAATTTAACCATTTCTTCCAAAAAATGCATATCTCCCTGTTTCCAGCGCTTTTCTGACACTTGGGCTGATATGTGATGAAAAAGTCAGAAATGTTAACCATTGCTTCCAAAAAAGGCTTATCTCCCCGTTTCCAGCTGTTTAGTGACATTTGGGATGATGTGTGATGAAAAATTCAAGAATTTAACCATTTCTTCCAAAAAAAAGGCATATCTCCCTGTTTCCAGCGCTTTTCTGACACTGGAGCTGATATGTGATGAAAAAGTCAAGAATTTAACCATTTCTTCCAAAAAAGGCTTATCTCCCTCTTTCCAGCGCTTTTCTGACACTGGAGCTGATATGTGATGAAAAAGTCAAAATGTTAACCATTGCTTCCAAAAAAGGCTTATCTCCCCGTTTCCAGCTGTTTAGTGACATTTGGGATGATGTGTGATGAAAAATTCAAGAATTTAACCATTTCTTCCAAAAAAAGGCATATCTCACTGTTTCCAGCGCTTTTCTGACTCTTGGGCTGATATGTGATGAAAAAGTCAGAAATGTTAACCATTGCTTCCAAAAAAGGCGTATCTCCCCGTTTCCAGCTGTTTAGTGACATTTGGGATGATGTGTGATGAAAAATTCAAAAATTTAACCATTTCTTCCAAAAAAAGGCATATCTCCCTGTTTCCAGCGCTTTTCTGATACTGGAGCTGATATGTGATGAAAAAGTCAAGAATTTAAACATTTCTTCCAAAAAAGGCTTATCTCCCTGTTTCCAGCGCTTTTCTGACACTTGGGCTGATATGTGATGAAAAAGTCAAAATGTTAACCATTGCTTCCAAAAAAGGCTTATCTCCCCGTGACAAGCTGTGTATTGACATTTGGGATGATGTGTGATGAAAAATTCAAGAATTTAACCATTTCTTCCAAAAAAGGCATATCTCCCTGTTTCCAGCGCTTTTCTGACACTTGGGCTGATATGTGATGAAAAAGTCAGAAATGTTAACCATTGCTTCCAAAAAAGGCTTATCTCCCCGTTTCCAGCTGTTTAGTGACATTTGGGATGATGTGTGATGAAAAATTAGAGAATTTAACCATTTCTTCCAAAAAAGGCTTATCTCCCTGTTTCCAGCTGTTTAGTGACATTTGGGATGATGTGTGATGAAAAAGTCAAGAATTTTACCATTTCTTCCAAAAAAGGCTTATCTCCCTGTTTCCAGCGCTTTTCTGACACTGGAGCTGATATGTGATGAAAAAGTCAAAATGTTAACCATTGGTTCCAAAAAAGGCTTATCTCCCCGTTTCCAGCTGTTTAGTGACATTTGGGATGATGTGTGATGAAAAATTCAAGAATTTAACCATTTCTTCCAAAAAAAAGGCAAATCTCCCTGTTTCTAGCGCTTTTCTGACACTGGAGCTGATATGTGATGAAAAAGTCAAAATGTTAACCATTGCTTCCAAAAAAGGCGTATCTCCCCGTTTCCAGCTGTTTAGTGACATTTGGGATGATGTGTGATGAAAAATTCAAGAATTTAACCATTTCTTCCAAAAAAAGGCATATCTCCCTGTTTCCAGCGCTTTTCTGACACTGGAGCTGATATGTGATGAAAAAGTCAAGAATTTAACCATTTCTTCCAAAAAAGGCTTATCTCCCTGTTTCCAGCGCTTTTCTGACACTTGGGCTGATATGTGATGAAAAAGTCAAAATGTTAACCATTGCTTCCAAAAAATGCTTATCCCCCCGTTTCCAGCTGTTTAGTGACATTTGGGATGATGTGTAATGAAAAATTCAAGAATTTAACCATTTCTTCCAAAAAAGGCTTATCTCCCTGTTTCCAGCGCTTTTCTGACACTTGGGCTGACATGTGATGAAAAAGTCAAAATGTTAACCATTGCTTCCAAAAAAGGCTTATCTCCCCGTGTCCAGCTGTGTATTGACATTTGGGATGATGTGTGATGAAAAATTCAAGAATTTAACCATTTCTTCCAAAAAAGGCATATCTCCCTGTTTCCAGCGCTTTTCTGACACTTGGGCTGATATGTGATGAAAAAGTCAGAAATGTTAACCATTGCTTCCAAAAAAGGCTTATCTCCCCGTTTCCAGCTGTTTAGTGACATTTGGAATGATGTTTGATGAAAAATTCGAGAATTTAACCATTTCTTCCAAAAAAAGGCATATCTCCCTGTTTCCAGCACTTTTCTGACACTGGAGCTGATATGTGATGAAAAAGTCAAAATGTTAACCATTGATTCCAAAAAAGGCTTATCTCCCCGTTTCCAGCTGTTTAGTGACATTTGGGATGATGTGTGATGAAAAATTCAAGAATTTAACCATTTCTTCCAAAAAAGGCTTATCTCCCTGTTTCCAGCGCTTTTCTGACACTGGAGCTGATATGTGATGAAAAAGTCAAAATGTTAACCATTGCTTCCAAAAGAGGCTTATCTCCCCGTTCCAGCTGTTTAGTGACATTTGGGATGATGTGTGATGAAAAATTCAAGAATTTAACCATTTCTTCCAAAAAAAAGGCATATCTCCCTGTTTCCAGCGCTTTTCTGACACTGGAGCTGATATGTGATGAAAAAGTCAAGAATTTAACCATTTCTTCCAAAAAAGGCTTATCTCCCTCTTTCCAGCGCTTTTCTGACACTGGAGCTGATATGTGATGAAAAAGTCAAAATGTTAACCATTGCTTCTAAAAAAGGCTTATCTCCCCGTTTCCAGCTGTTTAGTGACATTTGGGATGATGTGTGATGAAAAATTCAAGAATTTAACCATTTCTTCCAAAAAAAGGCATATCTCCCTGTTTCCAGCACTTTCTGACACTTGGGCTGATATGTGATGAAAAAGTCAAAATGTTAACCATTGCTTCAAAAAAAGGCTTATCTCCCCGTTTCCAGCTGTTTAGTGACATTTGGGATGATGTGTGATGAAAAATTCAAGAATTTAACCTTTTCTTCCAAAAAAAGGCAGATCTCCCTGTTTCCAGCGCTTTTCTGACACTGGAGCTGATATTTGATGAAAAAGTCAAAATGTTAACCATTGCTTCCAAAAAAGGCTTATCTCCCCGTTTCCAGCTGTTTAGTGACATTTGGGATGATGTGTGATGAAAAATTCAAGAATATAACCTTTTCTTCCAAAAAAAGGCAGATCTCCCTGTTTCCAGCGCTTTTCTGACACTTGGGCTGACATGTGATGAAAAAGTCAGAAATCTTAATCAATGCTTCCAAAAAAGGCTTATCTCCCCGTTTCCAGCTGTTTAGTGACATTTGGGATGATGAGTGATGAAAAATTCAAGAATTTAACCATTTCTTCCAAAAAAGGCTCATCTCCCTGTTTCCAGCGCTTTTCTGACACTTGGGCTGACATGTGATGAAAAAGTAAGAAATCTTAATCAATGCTTCCAAAAAAGGCTTATCTCCCCGTTTCCAGCTGTTTAGTGACATTTGGGATGATGTGTGATGAAAAATTCAAGAATTTAACCATTTCTTCCAAAAAAGGCATATCTCCCTGTTTCCAGCGCTTTTCTGACACTTGGGCTGACACGTGATGAAAAAGTCCGAAATCTTAATCAATGCTTCCAAAAAAGGCTTATCTCCCCGTTTCCAGCTGTTTAGTGACATTTGGGATGATGTGTGATGAAAAATTCAAGAATTTAACCATTTCTTCCAAAAAAGGCTTATCTCCCTGTTTCCAGCGCTTTTCTGACACTTAGGCTGACATGTGATGAAAAAGTCAAAATGTTAACCATTGCTTCCAAAAAAGGCTTATCTCCCCGTTTCCAGCTGTTTAGTGACATTTGGGATGATGTGTGATGAAAAATTCAAGAATATAACCTTTTCTTACAAAAAAAGGCAGATCTCCCTGTTTCCAGCGCTTTTCTGACACTTGGGCTGACATGTGATGAAAAAGTCAGAAATCTAAATCAATGCTTCCAAAAAAGGCTTATCTCCCCGTTTCCAGCTGTTTAGTGACATTTGGGATGATGTGTGATGAAAAATTCAAGAATTTAACCATTTCTTCCAAAAAAGGCTCATCTCCCTGTTTCCAGCGCTTTTCTGACACTTGGGCTGACATGTGATGAAAAAGTAAGAAATCTTAATCAATGCTTCCAAAAAAGGCTTATCTCCCCGTTTCCAGCTGTTTAGTGACATTTGGGATGATGTGTGATGAAAAATTCAAGAATTTAACCATTTCTTCCAAAAAAGGCATATCTCCCTGTTTCCAGCGCTTTTCTGACACTTGGGCTGACACGTGATGAAAAAGTCCGAAATCTTAATCAATGCTTCCAAAAAAGGCGTATCTCCCCGTTTCCAGCTGTTTAGTGACATTTGGGATGATGTGTGATGAAAAATTCAAGAATTTAACCATTTCTTCCAAAAAAGGCTTATCTCCCTGTTTCCAGCGCTTTTCTGACACTAAGGCTGACATGTGATGAAAAAGTCAAAATGTTAACCATTGCTTCCAAAAAAGGCTTATCTCCCCGTTTCCAGCTGTTTAGTGACATTTGGGATGATGTGTGATGAAAAATTCAGGAATATAACCTTTTCTTACAAAAAAAGGCAGATCTCCCTGTTTCCAGCGCTTTTCTGACACTTGGGCTGACATGTGATGAAAAAGTCAGAAATCTTAATCAATGCTTCCAAAAAAGGCTTATCTCCCCGTTTCCAGATGTTTAGTGACATTTGGGATGATGTGTGATGAAAAATTCAAGAATTTAACCATTTCTTCCAAAAAAGGCTTATCTCCCTGTTTCCAGCGCTTTTCTGACACTTGGGCTGACATGTAATGAAAAAGTCAGAAATCTTAATCAATGCTTCCAAAAAAGGCTTATCTCCCCGTTTCCAGCTGTTTAGTGACATTTGGGATGATGTGTGATGAAAAATTCAAGAATTTAACCTTTTCTTCCAAAAAAAGGCAGATCTCCCTGTTTCCAGCGCTATTCTGACACTGGAGCTGATATGTGATGAAAAAGTCAAAATGTTAACGATTGCTTCCAAAAAAGGCTTATCTCCCCGTTTCCAGCTGTTTAGTGACATTTGGGATGATGTGTGATGAAAAATTCAAGAATATAACCTTTTCTTCCAAAAAAAGGCAGATCTCCCTGTTTCCAGCGCTTTTCTGACACTTGGGCTGACATGTGATGAAAAAGTCAGAAATTTTAATCAATGCTTCCAAAAAAGGCTTATCTCCGCGTTTCCAGCTGTTTAGTGACATTTGGGATGATGTGTGATGAAAAATTCAAGAATTTAACCATTTCTTCCAAAAAAGGCTTATCTCCCTGTTTCCAGCGCTTTTCTGACACTTGGGCTGACATGTGATGAAAAAGTCAGAAATCTTAATCAATGCTTCCAAAAAAGGCTTATCTCCCCGTTTCCAGCTGTTTAGTGACATTTGGGATGATGTGTGATGAAAAATTCAAGAATTTAACCTTTTCTTCCAAAAAAAGGCAGATCTCCCTGTTTCCAGCGCTTTTCTGACACTGGAGCTGATATGTGATGAAAAAGTCAAAATGTTAACCATTGCTTCCAAAAAATGCTTATCTCCCCGTTTCCAGCTGTTTAGTGACATTTGGGATGATGTGTGATGAAAAATTCAAGAATATAACCTTTTCTTCCAAAAAAAGGCAGATCTCCCTGTTTCCAGCGCTTTTCTGACACTTGGGCTGACATGTGATGAAAAAGTCAGAAATCTTAATCAATGCTTCCAAAAAAGGCTTATCTCCCCGTTTCCAGCTGTTTAGTGACATTTGGGATGATGTGTGATGAAAAATTCAAGAATTTAACCATTTCTTCCAAAAAAGGCTTATCTCCCTGTTTCCAGCGCTTTTCTGACACTTGGGCTGACATGTGATGAAAAAGTAAGAAATCTTAATCAATGCTTCCAAAAAAGGCTTATCTCCCCGTTTCCAGCTGTTTAGTGACATTTGGGATGATGTGTGATGAAAAATTCAAGAATTTAACCATTTCTTCCAAAAAAGGCATATCTCCCTGTTTCCAGCGCTTTTCTGACACTTGGGCTGACACGTGATGAAAAAGTCAGAAATCTTAATCAATGCTTCCAAAAAAGGCTTATCTCCCCGTTTCCAGCTGTTTAGTGACATTTGGGATGATGTGTGATGAAAAATTCAAGAATTTAACCATTTCTTCCAAAAAAGGCTTATCTCCCTGTTTCCAGCGCTTTTCTGACACTTGGGCTGACATGTGATGAAAAAGTCAGAAATCTTAATCAATGCTTCCAAAAAAGGCTTATCTCCCCGTTTCCAGCTGTTTAGTGACATTTGGGATGATGTGTGATGAAAAATTCAAGAATTTAACCTTTTCTTCCAAAAAAAGGCAGATCTCCCTGTTTCCAGCGCTTTTCTGACACTTGGGCTGACATGTGATGAAAAAGTAAGAAATCTTAATCAATGCTTCCAAAAAAGGCTTATCTCCCCGTTTCCAGCTGTTTAGTGACATTTGGGATGATGTGTGATGAAAAATTCAAGAATTTAACCATTTCTTCCAAAAAAGGCATATCTCCCTGTTTCCAGCGCTTTTCTGACACTTGGGCTGACACGTGATGAAAAAGTCCGAAATCTTAATCAATGCTTCCAAAAAAGGCTTATCTCCCCGTTTCCAGCTGTTTAGTGACATTTGGGATGATGTGTGATGAAAAATTCAAGAATTTAACCATTTCTTCCAAAAAAGGCTTATCTTCCTGTTTCCAGCGCTTTTCTGACACTTAGGCTGACATGTGATGAAAAAGTCAAAATGTTAACCATTGCTTCCAAAAAAGGCTTATCTCCCCGTTTCCAGCTGTTTAGTGACATTTGGGATGATGTGTGATGAAAAATTCAAGAATATAACCTTTTCTTACAAAAAAAGGCAGATCTCCCTGTTTCCAGCGCTTTTCTGACACTTGGGCTGACATGTGATGAAAAAGTCAGAAATCTTAATCAATGCTTCCAAAAAAGGCTTATCTCCCCGTTTCCAGCTGTTTAGTGACATTTGGGATGATGTGTGATGAAAAATTCAAGAATTTAACCATTTCTTCCAAAAAAGGCTCATCTCCCTGTTTCCAGCGCTTTTCTGACACTTGGGCTGACATGTGATGAAAAAGTAAGAAATCTTAATCAATGCTTCCAAAAAAGGCTTATCTCCCCGTTTCCAGCTGTTTAGTGACATTTGGGATGATGTGTGATGAAAAATTCAAGAATTTAACCATTTCTTCCAAAAAAGGCATATCTCCCTGTTTCCAGCGCTTTTCTGACACTTGGGCTGACACGTGATGAAAAAGTCCGAAATCTTAATCTATGCTTCCAAAAAAGGCGTATCTCCCCGTTTCCAGCTGTTTAGTGACATTTGGGATGATGTGTGATGAAAAATTCAAGAATTTAACCATTTCTTCCAAAAAAGGCTTATCTCCCTGTTTCCAGCGCTTTTCTGACACTTAGGCTGACATGTGATGAAAAAGTCAAAATGTTAACCATTGCTTCCAAAAAAGGCTTATCTCCCCGTTTCCAGCTGTTTAGTGACATTTGGGATGATGTGTGATGAAAAATTCAGGAATATAACCTTTTCTTACAAAAAAAGGCAGATCTCCCTGTTTCCAGCGCTTTTCTGACACTTGGGCTGACATGTGATGAAAAAGTCAGAAATCTTAATCAATGCTTCCAAAAAAGGCTTATCTCCCCGTTTCCAGCTGTTTAGTGACATTTGGGATGATGTGTGATGAAAAATTCAAGAATTTAACCATTTCTTCCAAAAAAGGCTTATCTCCCTGTTTCCAGCGCTTTTCTGACACTTGGGCTGACATGTAATGAAAAAGTCAGAAATCTTAATCAATGCTTCCAAAAAAGGCTTATCTCCCCGTTTCCAGCTGTTTAGTGACATTTGGGATGATGTGTGATGAAAAATTCAAGAATTTAACCTTTTCTTCCAAAAAAAGGCAGATCTCCCTGTTTCCAGCGCTATTCTGACACTGGAGCTGATATGTGATGAAAAAGTCAAAATGTTAACGATTGCTTCCAAAAAAGGCTTATCTCCCCGTTTCCAGCTGTTTAGTGACATTTGGGATGATGTGTGATGAAAAATTCAAGAATATAACCTTTTCTTCCAAAAAAAGGCAGATCTCCCTGTTTCCAGCGCTTTTCTGACACTTGGGCTGACATGTGATGAAAAAGTCAGAAATCTTAATCAATGCTTCCAAAAAAGGCTTATCTCCGCGTTTCCAGCTGTTTAGTGACATTTGGGATGATGTGTGATGAAAAATTCAAGAATTTAACCATTTCTTCCAAAAAAGGCTTATCTCCCTGTTTCCAGCGCTTTTCTGACACTTGGGCTGACATGTGATGAAAAAGTCAGAAATCTTAATCAATGCTTCCAAAAAAGGCTTATCTCCCCGTTTCCAGCTGTTTAGTGACATTTGGGATGATGTGTGATGAAAAATTCAAGAATTTAACCATTTCTTCCAAAAAAAGGCAGATCTCCCTGTTTCCAGCGCTTTTCTGACACTGGAGCTGATATGTGATGAAAAAGTCAAAATGTTAACCATTGCTTCCAAAAAATGCTTATCTCCCCGTTTCCAGCTGTTTAGTGACATTTGGGATGATGTGTGATGAAAAATTCAAGAATATAACCTTTTCTTCCAAAAAAAGGCAGATCTCCCTGTTTCCAGCGCTTTTCTGACACTTGGGCTGACATGTGATGAAAAAGTCAGAAATCTTAATCAATGCTTCCAAAAAAGGCTTATCTCCCCGTTTCCAGCTGTTTAGTGACATTTGGGATGATGTGTGATGAAAAATTCAAGAATTTAACCATTTCTTCCAAAAAAGGCTTATCTCCCTGTTTCCAGCGCTTTTCTGACACTTGGGCTGACATGTGATGAAAAAGTAAGAAATCTTAATCAATGCTTCCAAAAAAGGCTTATCTCCCCGTTTCCAGCTGTTTAGTGACATTTGGGATGATGTGTGATGAAAAATTCAAGAATTTAACCATTTCTTCCAAAAAAGGCATATCTCCCTGTTTCCAGCGCTTTTCTGACACTTGGGCTGACACGTGATGAAAAAGTCAGAAATCTTAATCAATGCTTCCAAAAAAGGCTTATCTCCCCGTTTCCAGCTGTTTAGTGACATTTGGGATGATGTGTGATGAAAAATTCAAGAATTTAACCTTTTCTTCCAAAAAAAGGCAGATCTCCCTGTTTCCAGCGCTATTCTGACACTGGAGCTGATATGTGATGAAAAAGTCAAAATGTTAACGATTGCTTCCAAAAAAGGCTTATCTCCCCGTTTCCAGCTGTTTAGTGACATTTGGGATGATGTGTGATGAAAAATTCAAGAATTTAACCATTTCTTCCAAAAAAGGCTTATCTCCCTGTTTCCAGCGCTTTTCTGACACTTGGGCTGACATGTGATGAAAAAGTCAGAAATCTTAATCAATGCTTCCAAAAAAGGCTTATCTCCCCGTTTCCAGCTGTTTAGTGACATTTGGGATGATGTGTGATGAAAAATTCAAGAATTTAACCTTTTCTTCCAAAAAAAGGCAGATCTCCCTGTTTCCAGCGCTTTTCTGACACTGGAGCTGACATGTGATGAAAAAGTCAGAAATCTTAATCAATGCTTCCAAAAAAGGCTTATCTCCCCGTTTCCAGCTGTTTAGTGACATTTGGGATGATGTGTGATGAAAAATTCAAGAATTTAACCATTTCTTCCAAAAAAGGCTTATCTCCCTGTTTCCAGCGCTTTTCTGACACTTGGGCTGACATGTGATGAAAAAGTAAGAAATCTTAATCAATGCTTCCAAAAAAGGCTTATCTCCCCGTTTCCAGCTGTTTAGTGACATTTGGGATGATGTGTGATGAAAAATTCAAGAATTTAACCATTTCTTCCAAAAAAGGCATATCTCCCTGTTTCCAGCGCTTTTCTGACACTTGGGCTGACACGTGATGAAAAAGTCAGAAATCTTAATCAATGCTTCCAAAAAAGGCTTATCTCCCCGTTTCCAGCTGTTTAGTGACATTTGGGATGATGTGTGATGAAAAATTCAAGAATTTAACCATTTCTTCCAAAAAAAGGCAGATCTCCCTGTTTCCAGCGCTTTTCTGACACTGGAGCTGATATGTGATGAAAAAGTCAAAATGTTAACCATTGCTTCCAAAAAAGGCTTATCTCCCCGTTTCCAGCTGTTTAGTGACATTTGGGATGATGTGTGATGAAAAATTCAAGAATTTAACCATTTCTTCCAAAAAAGGCTTATCTCCCTGTTTCCAGCGCTTTTCTGACACTTGGGCTGACATGTGATGAAAAAGTCAAAATGTTAACCATTGCTTCCAAAAAAGGCTTATCTCCCCGTTTCCAGCTGTTTAGTGACATTTGGGATGATGTGTGATGAAAAATTCAAGAATTTAACCATATCTTCCAAAAAAGGCTTATCTCCCTGTTTCCAGCGCTTTTCTGACACTTGGGCTGACATGTGATGAAAAAGTCAGAAATCTTAATCAATGCTTCCAAAAAAGGCTTATCTCCCCGTTTCCAGCTGTTTAGTGACATTTGGGATGATGTGTGATGAAAAATTCAAGAATTTAACCTTTTCTTCCAAAAAAAGGCAGATCTCCCTGTTTCCAGCGCTTTTCTGACACTGGAGCTGATATGTGATGAAAAAGTCAAAATGTTAACCATTGCTTCCAAAAAAGGCTTATCTCCCCGTTTCCAGCTGTTTAGTGACATTTGGGATGATGTGTGATGAAAAATTCAAGAATATAACCTTTTCTTCCAAAAAAAGGCAGATCTCCCTGTTTCCAGCGCTTTTCTGACACTTGGGCTGACATGTGATGAAAATGTCAGAAATCTTAATCAATGCCTCCAAAAAAGGCATATCTCCCCGTTTCCAGCTGTTTAGTGACATTTGGGATGATGCGTGATGAAAAATTCAAGAATTTAACCACTTCTTCCAAAAAAGGCTTATCTCCCTGTTTCCAGCGCTTTTCTGACACTTGGGCTGACATGTGATGAAAAAGTCAAAATGTTAACCATTGCTTCCAAAAAAGGCTTATCTCCCCGTTTCCAGCTGTTTAGTGACATTTGGGATGATGTGTGATGAAAAATTCAAGAATATAACCTTTTCTTCCAAAAAAAGCAGATCTCCCTGTTTCCAGCGCTTTTCTGACACTTGGGCTGACATGTGATGAAAAAGTCAGAAATCTTAATCAATGCTTCCAAAAAAGGCTTATCTCCCCGTTTCCAGCTGTTTAGTGACATTTGGGATGATGTGTGATGAAAAATTCAAGAATTTAACCTTTTCTTCCAAAAAAGGCTTATCTCCCTGTTTCCAGCGCTTTTCTGACACTTGGGCTGACATGTGATGAAAAAGTCAGAAATCTTAATCAATGCTTCCAAAAAAGGCTTATCTCCCCGTTTCCAGCTGTTTAGTGACATTTGGGATGATGTGTGATGAAAAATTCAAGAATTTAACCATTTCTTCCAAAAAAAGGCAGATCTCCCTGTTTCCAGCGCTTTTCTGACACTGGAGCTGACATGTGATGAAAAAGTCAGAAATCTTAATCAATGCTTCCAAAAAAGGCTTATCTCCCCGTTTCCAGCTGTTTAGTGACATTTGGGATGATGTGTGATGAAAAATTCAAGAATTTAACCATTTCTTCCAAAAAAGGCTTATCTCCCTGTTTCCAGCGCTTTTCTGACACTTGGGCTGACATGTGATGAAAAAGTCAGAAATCTTAATCAATGCTTCCAAAAAAGGCTTATCTCCCCGTTTCCAGCTGTTTAGTGACATTTGGGATGATGTGTGATGAAAAATTCAAGAATTTAACCTTTTCTTCCAAAAAAAGGCAGATCTCCCTGTTTCCAGCGCTTTTCTGACACTGGAGCTGATATGTGATGAAAAAGTCAAAATGTTAACCATTGCTTCCAAAAAAGGCTTATCTCCCCGTTTCCAGCTGTTTAGTGACATTTGGGATGATGTGTGATGAAAAATTCAAGAATATAACCTTTTCTTCCAAAAAAAGGCAGATCTCCCTGTTTCCAGCGCTTTTCTGACACTTGGGCTGACATGTGATGAAAATGTCAGAAATCTTAATCAATGCCTCCAAAAAAGGCATATCTCCCCGTTTCCAGCTGTTTAGTGACATTTGGGATGATGCGTGATGAAAAATTCAAGAATTTAACCACTTCTTCCAAAAAAGGCTTATCTCCCTGTTTCCAGCGCTTTTCTGACACTTGGGCTGACATGTGATGAAAAAGTCAAAATGTTAACCATTGCTTCCAAAAAAGGCTTATCTCCCCGTTTCCAGCTGTTTAGTGACATTTGGGATGATGTGTGATGAAAAATTCAAGAATATAACCTTTTCTTCCAAAAAAAGCAGATCTCCCTGTTTCCAGCGCTTTTCTGACACTTGGGCTGACATGTGATGAAAAAGTCAGAAATCTTAATCAATGCTTCCAAAAAAGGCTTATCTCCCCGTTTCCAGCTGTTTAGTGACATTTGGGATGATGTGTGATGAAAAATTCAAGAATTTAACCTTTTCTTCCAAAAAAGGCTTATCTCCCTGTTTCCAGCGCTTTTCTGACACTTGGGCTGACATGTGATGAAAAAGTCAGAAATCTTAATCAATGCTTCCAAAAAAGGCTTATCTCCCCGTTTCCAGCTGTTTAGTGACATTTGGGATGATGTGTGATGAAAAATTCAAGAATTTAACCATTTCTTCCAAAAAAAGGCAGATCTCCCTGTTTCCAGCGCTTTTCTGACACTGGAGCTGACATGTGATGAAAAAGTCAGAAATCTTAATCAATGCTTCCAAAAAAGGCTTATCTCCCCGTTTCCAGCTGTTTAGTGACATTTGGGATGATGTGTGATGAAAAATTCAAGAATTTAACCATTTCTTCCAAAAAAGGCTTATCTCCCTGTTTCCAGCGCTTTTCTGACACTTGGGCTGACATGTGATGAAAAAGTCAAAATGTTAACCATTGCTTCCAAAAAAGGCTTATCTCCCCGTTTCCAGCTGTTTAGTGACATTTGGGATGATGTGTGATGAAAAATTCAAGAATATAACCTTTTCTTCCAAAAAAAGGCAGATCTCCCTGTTTCCAGCGCTTTTCTGACACTTGGGCTGACATGTGATGAAAAAGTCAGAAATCTTAATCAATGCTTCCAAAAAAGGCTTATCTCCCCGTTTCCAGCTGTTTAGTGACATTTGGGATGATGTGTGATGAAAAATTCAAGAATTTAACCATATCTTCCAAAAAAGGCTTATCTCCCTGTTTCCAGCGCTTTTCTGACACTTGGGCTGACATGTGATGAAAAAGTCAGAAATCTTAATCAATGCCTCCAAAAAAGGCTTATCTCCCCGTTTCCAGCTGTTTAGTGACATTTGGGATGATGCGTGATGAAAAATTCAAGAATTTAACCATTTCTTCCAAAAAAGGCTTATCTCCCTGTTTCCAGCGCTTTTCTGACACTTGGGCTGACATGTGATGAAAAAGTCAAAATGTTAACCATTGCTTCCAAAAAAGGCTTATCTCCCCGTTTCCAGCTGTTTAGTGACATTTGGGATGATGTGTGATGAAAAATTCAAGAATATAACCTTTTCTTCCAAAAAAAGCAGATCTCCCTGTTTCCAGCGCTTTTCTGACACTTGGGCTGACATGTGATGAAAAAGTCAGAAATCTTAATCAATGCTTCCAAAAAAGGCTTATCTCACCGTTTCCAGCTGTTTAGTGACATTTGGGATGATGTGTGATGAAAAATTCAAGAATTTAACCATTTCTTCCAAAAAAGGCTTATCTCCCTGTTTCCAGCGCTTTTCTGACACTTGGGCTGACATGTGATGAAAAAGTCAGAAATCTTAATCAATGCTTCCAAAAAAGGCTTATCTCCCCGTTTCCAGCTGTTTAGTGACATTTGGGATGATGTGTGATGAAAAATTCAAGAATTTAACCATTTCTTCCAAAAAAGGCTTATCTCCCTGTTTCCAGCGCTTTTCTGACACTTGGGCTGACATGTGATGAAAAAGTCAGAAATCTTAATCAACGCTTCCAAAAAAGGCTTATCTCCCCGTTTCCAGCTGTTTAGTGACATTTGGGATGATGTGTGATAAACAATTCAAGAATTTAACCATTTCTTCCAAAAAAAGGCAGATCTCCCTGTTTCCAGCGCATTTCTGACACTGGAGCTGATATGTGATGAAAAAGTCAAAATGTTAACCATTGCTTCCAAAAAAGGCTTATCTCCCCGTTTCCAGCTGTTTAGTGACATTTGGGATGATATGTGATGAAAAATTCAAGAATATAACCTTTTCTTCCAAAAAAAGGCAGATCTCCCTGTTTCCAGCGCTTTTCTGACACTTGGGCTGACATGTGATGAAAAAGTCAGAAATCTTAATCAATGCTTCCAAAAAAGGCTTATCTCCCCGTTTCCAGCTGTTTAGTGACATTTGGGATGATGTGTGATGAAAAGAATTTAACCTTTTCTTCCAAAAAAAGGCAGATCTCCCTGTTTCCAGCGCTTTTCTGACACTTGGGCTGACATGTGATGAAAAAGTCAGAAATCTTAATCAATGCTTCCAAAAAAGGCTTATCTCCCCGTTTCCAGCTGTTTAGTGACATTTGGGATGATGTGTGATGAAAAATTCAAGAATTTAACCATTTCTTCCAAAAAAAGGCAGATCTCCCTGTTTCCAGCGCTTTTCTGACACTGGAGCTGATATGTGATGAAAAAGTCAGAAATCTTAATCAATGCTTCCAAAAAAGGCTTATCTCCCCGTTTCCAGCTGTTTAGTGACATTTGGGATGATGTGTGATGAAAAATTCAAGAATTTAACCATTTCTTCCAAAAAAAGGCAGATCTCCCTGTTTCCAGCGCTTTTCTGACACTGGAGCTGACATGTGATGAAAAAGTCAGAAATCTTAATCAATGCTTCCAAAAAAGGCTTATCTCCCCGTTTCCAGCTGTTTAGTGACATTTGGGATGATGTGTGATGAAAAATTCAAGAATTTAACCATATCTTCCAAAAAAGGCTTATCTCCCTGTTTCCAGCGCTTTTCTGACACTTGGGCTGACATGTGATGAAAAAGTCAGAAATCTTAATCAATGCCTCCAAAAAAGGCTTATCTCCCCGTTTCCAGCTGTTTAGTGACATTTGGGATGATGCGTGATGAAAAATTCAAGAATTTAACCATTTCTTCCAAAAAAGGCTTATCTCCCTGTTTCCAGCGCTTTTCTGACACTTGGGCTGACATGTGATGAAAAAGTCAAAATGTTAACCATTGCTTCCAAAAAAGGCTTATCTCCCCGTTTCCAGCTGTTTAGTGACATTTGGGATGATGTGTGATGAAAAATTCAAGAATATAACCTTTTCTTCCAAAAAAAGCAGATCTCCCTGTTTCCAGCGCTTTTCTGACACTTGGGCTGACATGTGATGAAAAAGTCAGAAATCTTAATCAACGCTTCCAAAAAAGGCTTATCTCCCCGTTTCCAGCTGTTTAGTGACATTTGGGATGATGTGTGATAAACAATTCAAGAATTTAACCATTTCTTCCAAAAAAAGGCAGATCTCCCTGTTTCCAGCGCATTTCTGACACTGGAGCTGATATGTGATGAAAAAGTCAAAATGTTAACCATTGCTTCCAAAAAAGGCTTATCTCCCCGTTTCCAGCTGTTTAGTGACATTTGGGATGATATGTGATGAAAAATTCAAGAATATAACCTTTTCTTCCAAAAAAAGGCAGATCTCCCTGTTTCCAGCGCTTTTCTGACACTTGGGCTGACATGTGATGAAAAAGTCAGAAATCTTAATCAATGCTTCCAAAAAAGGCTTATCTCCCCGTTTCCAGCTGTTTAGTGACATTTGGGATGATGTGTGATGAAAAGAATTTAACCTTTTCTTCCAAAAAAAGGCAGATCTCCCTGTTTCCAGCGCTTTTCTGACACTTGGGCTGACATGTGATGAAAAAGTCAGAAATCTTAATCAATGCTTCCAAAAAAGGCTTATCTCCCCGTTTCCAGCTGTTTAGTGACATTTGGGATGATGTGTGATGAAAAATTCAAGAATTTAACCATTTCTTCCAAAAAAAGGCAGATCTCCCTGTTTCCAGCGCTTTTCTGACACTGGAGCTGATATGTGATGAAAAAGTCAAAATGTTAACCATTGCTTCCAAAAAAGGCTTATCTCCCCGTTTCCAGCTGTTTAGTGACATTTGGGATGATGTGTGATGAAAAATTCAAGAATTTAACCATTTCTTCCAAAAAAGGCTTATCTCCCTGTTTCCAGCGCTTTTCTGACACTTGGGCTGACATGTGATGAAAAAGTCAAAATGTTAACCATTGCTTCCAAAAAAGGCTTATCTCCCCGTTTCCAGCTGTTTAGTGACATTTGGGATGATGTGTGATGAAAAATTCAAGAATATAACCTTTTCTTCCAAAAAAAGGCAGATCTCCCTGTTTCCAGCGCTTTTCTGACACTTGGGCTGACATGTGATGAAAAAGTCAGAAATCTTAATCAATGCTTCCAAAAAAGGCTTATCTCCCCGTTTCCAGCTGTTTAGTGACATTTGGGATGATGTGTGATGAAAAATTCAAGAATTTAACCATATCTTCCAAAAAAGGCTTATCTCCCTGTTTCCAGCGCTTTTCTGACACTTGGGCTGACATGTGATGAAAAAGTCAGAAATCTTAATCAATGCTTCCAAAAAAGGCTTATCTCCCCGTTTCCAGCTGTTTAGTGACATTTGGGATGATGTGTGATGAAAAATTCAAGAATTTAACCTTTTCTTCCAAAAAAAGGCAGATCTCCCTGTTTCCAGCGCTTTTCTGACACTGGAGCTGATATGTGATGAAAAAGTCAAAATGTTAACCATTGCTTCCAAAAAAGGCTTATCTCCCCGTTTCCAGCTGTTTAGTGACATTTGGGATGATGTGTGATGAAAATTCAAGAATATAACCTTTTCTTCCAAAAAAAGGCAGATCTCCCTGTTTCCAGCGCTTTTCTGACACTTGGGCTGACATGTGATGAAAAAGTCAGAAATCTTAATCAATGCCTCCAAAAAAGGCATATCTCCCCGTTTCCAGCTGTTTAGTGACATTTGGGATGATGCGTGATGAAAAATTCAAGAATTTAACCACTTCTTCCAAAAAAGGCTTATCTCCCTGTTTCCAGCGCTTTTCTGACACTTGGGCTGACATGTGATGAAAAAGTCAAAATGTTAACCATTGCTTCCAAAAAAGGCTTATCTCCCCGTTTCCAGCTGTTTAGTGACATTTGGGATGATGTGTGATGAAAAATTCAAGAATATAACCTTTTCTTCCAAAAAAAGCAGATCTCCCTGTTTCCAGCGCTTTTCTGACACTTGGGCTGACATGTGATGAAAAAGTCAGAAATCTTAATCAATGCTTCCAAAAAAGGCTTATCTCACCGTTTCCAGCTGTTTAGTGACATTTGGGATGATGTGTGATGAAAAATTCAAGAATTTAACCATTTCTTCCAAAAAAGGCTTATCTCCCTGTTTCCAGCGCTTTTCTGACACTTGGGCTGACATGTGATGAAAAAGTCAGAAATCTTAATCAACGCTTCCAAAAAAGGCTTATCTCCCCGTTTCCAGCTGTTTAGTGACATTTGGGATGATGTGTGATAAACAATTCAAGAATTTAACCATTTCTTCCAAAAAAAGGCAGATCTCCCTGTTTCCAGCGCTTTTCTGACACTTGGGCTGACATGTGATGAAAAAGTCAGAAATCTTAATCAATGCTTCCAAAAAAAGCTTATCTCCCCGTTTCCAGCTGTTTAGTGACATTTGGGATGATGTGTGATGAAAAATTCAAGAATTTAACCATTTCTTCCAAAAAAGGCTTATCTCCCTGTTTCCAGCGCTTTTCTGACACTTGGGCTGACATGTGATGAAAAAGTCAGAAATCTTAATCAATGCTTCCAAAAAAGATTTATCTCCCCGTTTCCAGCTGTTTAGTGACATTTGGGATGATGTGTGATGAAAAATTCAAGAATTTAACCATTTCTTCCAAAAAAGGCTTATCTCCATGTTTCCAGCACTTTTCTGACACTTGGGCTGACATGTGATGAAAAAGTCAAAATGTTAACCATTGCTTCCAAAAAAGGCTTATCTCCCCGTTTCCAGCTGTTTACTGACATTTGGGATGATGTGTGATGAAAAATTCAAGAATATAACCTTTTCTTCCAAAAAAAGGCAGATCTCCCTGTTTCCAGCGCTTTTCTGACACTTGGGCTGACATGTGATGAAAAAGTCAGAAATCTTAATCAATGCCTCCAAAAAAGGCTTATCTCCCCGTTTCCAGCTGTTTAGTGACATTTGGGATGATGTGTGATGAAAAATTCAAGAATTTAACCATTTCTTCCAAAAAAGGCTTATCTCCCTGTTTCCAGCGCTTTTCTGACACTTGGGCTGACATGTGATGAAAAAGTCAGAAATCTTAATCAATGCTTCCAAAAAAGGCTTATCTCCCCGTTTCCAGCTGTTTAGTGACATTTGGGATGATGTGTGATGAAAAATTCAAGAATTTAACCATTTCTTCCAAAAAAGGCTTATCTCCCTGTTTCCAGCGCTTTTCTGACACTTGGGCTGACATGTGATGAAAAAGTCAGAAATCTTAATCAATACTTCCAAAAAAGGCTTATCTCCCCGTTTCCAGCTGTTTAGTGACATTTGGGATGATGTGTGATGAAAAATTCAAGA
Source organism: Limanda limanda (assembly GCF_963576545.1). NCBI lineage: Eukaryota > Metazoa > Chordata > Actinopteri > Pleuronectiformes > Pleuronectidae > Limanda > Limanda limanda. The sequence goes on from NW_026870508.1 coordinate 1,106,623, forward strand.
ATTTAACCATTTCTTCCAAAAAAGGCTTATCTCCCTGTTTCCAGCGCTTTTCTGACACTTGGGCTGACATGTGATGAAAAAGTCAGAAATCTTAATCAATGCTTCCAAAAAAGGCTTATCTCCCCGTTTCCAGCTGTTTAGTGACATTTGGGATGATGTGTGATGAAAAATTCAAGAATTTAACCTTTTCTTCCAAAAAAAGGCAGATCTCCCTGTTTCCAGTGCTTTTCTGACACTGGAGCTGATATGTGATGAAAAAGTCAAAATGTTAACCATTGCTTCCAAAAAAGGCTTATCTCCCCGTTTCCAGCTGTTTAGTGACATTTGGGATGATGTGAGATGAAAAATTCAAGAATTTAACCTTTTCTTCCAAAAAAAGGCAGATCTCCCTGTTTCCAGCGCTTTTCTGACACTGGAGCTGATATGTGATGAAAAAGTCAAAATGTTAACCATTGCTTCCAAAAAAGGCTTATCTCCCCGTTTCCAGCTGTTTAGTGACATTTGGGATGATGTGTGATGAAAAATTCAAGAATTTAACCATTTTTTCCAAAAAAGGCTTATCTCCCTGTTTCCAGCGCTTTTCTGACACTTGGGCTGACATGTGATGAAAAAGTCAGAAATCTTAATCAATGCTTCCAAAAAAGGCTTATCTCCCCGTTTCCAGCTGTTTAGTGACATTTGGGATGATGTGTGATGAAAAATTCAAGAATATAACCTTTTCTTCCAAAAAAAGGCAGATCTCCCTGTTTCCAGCGCTTTTCTGACACTTGGGCTGACATGTGATGAAAAAGTCAGAAATCTTAATCAATGCTTCCAAAAAAGGCTTATCTCCCCGTTTCCAGCTGTTTAGTGACATTTGGGATGATGTGTGATGAAAAATTCAAGAATTTAACCTTTTCTTCCAAAAAAGGCTTATCTCCCTGTTTCCAGCGCTTTTCTGACACTTGGGCTGACATGTGATGAAAAAGTCAGAAATCTTAATCAATGCTTCCAAAAAAGGCTTATCTCCCCGTTTCCAGCTGTTTAGTGACATTTGGGATGATATAGTGATGAAAAATTCAAGAATTTAACCTTTTCTTCCAAAAAAAGGCAGATCTCCCTGTTTCCAGCGCTTTTCTGACACTGGAGCTGATATGTGATGAAAAAGTCAAAATCTTAATCAATGCTTCCAAAAAAGGCTTATCTCCCCGTTTCCAGCTGTTTAGTGACATTTGGGATGATGTGTGATGAAAAATTCAAGAATTTAACCATTTCTTCCAAAAAAGGCTTATCTCCCTGTTTCCAGCGCTTTTCTGACACTTGGGCTGACATGTGATGAAAAAGTCAGAAATCTTACTCAATGCTTCCAAAAAAGGCTTATCTCCCCGTTTCCAGCTGTTTAGTGACATTTGGGATGATGTGTGATGAAAAATTCAAGAATTTAACCTTTTCTTCCAAAAAAAGGCAGATCTCCCTGTTTCCAGCGCTTTTCTGACACTGGAGCTGATATGTGATGAAAAAGTCAAAATGTTAACGATTGCTTCCAAAAAAGGCTTATCTCCCCGTTTCCAGCTGTTTAGTGACATTTGGGATGATGTGTGATGATAAATTCAAGAATATAACCTTTTCTTCCAAAAAAAGGCAGATCTCCTTGTTTCCAGCGCTTTTCTGACACTTGGGCTGACATGTGATGAAAAAGTCAGAAATCTTAATCAATGCTTCCAAAAAAGGCTTATCTCCCCGTTTCCAGCTGTTTAGTGACATTTGGGATGATATGAGATGAAAAATTCAAGAATATAACCTTTTCTTCCAAAAAAAGGCAGATCTCCCTGTTTCCAGCGCTTTTCTGACACTTGGGCTGACATGTGATGAAAAAGTCAGAAATCTTAATCAATGCTTCCAAAAAAGGCTTATCTCCCCGTTTCCAGCTGTTTAGTGACATTTGGGATGATGTGTGATGAAAAATTCAAGAATTTAACCTTTTCTTCCAAAAAAAGGCAGATCTCCCTGTTTCCAGCGCTTTTCTGACACTGGAGCTGATATGTGATGAAAAAGTCAAAATGTTAACCATTGCTTCCAAAAAAGGCTTATGTCCCCGTTTCCAGCTGTTTAGTGACATTTGGGATGATGTGAGATGAAAAATTCAAGAATTTAACCTTTTCTTCCAAAAAAAGGCAGATCTCCCTGTTTCCAGCGCTTTTCTGACACTGGAGCTGATATGTGATGAAAAAGTCAAAATGTTAACCATTGCTTCCAAAAAAGGCTTATCTCCCCGTTTCCAGCTGTTTAGTGACATTTGGGATGATGTGTGATGAAAAATTCAAGAATTTAACCATTTTTTCCAAAAAAGGCTTATCTCCCTGTTTCCAGCGCTTTTCTGACACTTGGGCTGACATGTGATGAAAAAGTCAGAAATCTTAATCAATGCTTCCAAAAAAGGCTTATCTCCCCGTTTCCAGCTGTTTAGTGACATTTGGGATGATGTGTGATGAAAAATTCAAGAATATAACCTTTTCTTCCAAAAAAAGGCAGATCTCCCTGTTTCCAGCGCTTTTCTGACACTTGGGCTGACATGTGATGAAAAAGTCAGAAATCTTAATCAATGCTTCCAAAAAAGGCTTATCTCCCCGTTTCCAGCTGTTTAGTGACATTTGGGATGATGTGTGATGAAAAATTCAAGAATTTAACCTTTTCTTCCAAAAAAGGCTTATCTCCCTGTTTCCAGCGCTTTTCTGACACTTGGGCTGACATGTGATGAAAAAGTCAGAAATCTTAATCAATGCTTCCAAAAAAGGCTTATCTCCCCGTTTCCAGCTGTTTAGTGACATTTGGGATGATATAGTGATGAAAAATTCAAGAATTTAACCTTTTCTTCCAAAAAAAGGCAGATCTCCCTGTTTCCAGCGCTTTTCTGACACTGGAGCTGATATGTGATGAAAAAGTCAAAATCTTAATCAATGCTTCCAAAAAAGGCTTATCTCCCCGTTTCCAGCTGTTTAGTGACATTTGGGATGATGTGTGATGAAAAATTCAAGAATTTAACCATTTCTTCCAAAAAAGGCTTATCTCCCTGTTTCCAGCGCTTTTCTGACACTTGGGCTGACATGTGATGAAAAAGTCAGAAATCTTAATCAATGCTTCCAAAAAAGGCTTATCTCCCCGTTTCCAGCTGTTTAGTGACATTTGGGATGATGTGTGATGAAAAATTCAAGAATATAACCTTTTCTTCCAAAAAAAGGCAGATCTCCCTGTTTCCAGCGCTTTTCTGACACTTGGGCTGACATGTGATGAAAAAGTCAGAAATCTTAATCAATGCTTCCAAAAAAGGCTTATCTCCCCGTTTCCAGCTGTTTAGTGACATTTGGGATGATGTGTGATGAAAAATTCAAGAATTTAACCTTTTCTTCCAAAAAAGGCTTATCTCCCTGTTTCCAGCGCTTTTCTGACACTTGGGCTGACATGTGATGAAAAAGTCAGAAATCTTAATCAATGCTTCCAAAAAAGGCTTATCTCCCCGTTTCCAGCTGTTTAGTGACATTTGGGATGATATAGTGATGAAAAATTCAAGAATTTAACCTTTTCTTCCAAAAAAAGGCAGATCTCCCTGTTTCCAGCGCTTTTCTGACACTGGAGCTGATATGTGATGAAAAAGTCAAAATCTTAATCAATGCTTCCAAAAAAGGCTTATCTCCCCGTTTCCAGCTGTTTAGTGACATTTGGGATGATGTGTGATGAAAAATTCAAGAATTTAACCATTTCTTCCAAAAAAGGCTTATCTCCCTGTTTCCAGCGCTTTTCTGACACTTGGGCTGACATGTGATGAAAAAGTCAGAAATCTTACTCAATGCTTCCAAAAAAGGCTTATCTCCCCGTTTCCAGCTGTTTAGTGACATTTGGGATGATATGAGATGAAAAATTCAAGAATTTAACCTTTTCTTCCAAAAAAAGGCAGATCTCCCTGTTTCCAGCGCTTTTCTGACACTTGGGCTGACATGTGATGACAAAGTCAGAAATCTTAATCAATGCTTCCAAAAAAGGCTTATCTCCCCGTTTCCAGCTGTTTAGTGACATTTGGGATGATGTGTGATGAAAAATTCAAGAATTTAACCTTTTCTTCCAAAAAAAGGCAGATCTCCCTGTATCCAGCGCTTTTCTGACACTGGAGCTGATATGTGATGAAAAAGTCAAAATGTTAACGATTGCTTCCAAAAAAGGCTTATCTCCCCGTTTCCAGCTGTTTAGTGACATTTGGGATGATGTGTGATGATAAATTCAAGAATATAACCTTTTCTTCCAAAAAAAGGCAGATCTCCTTGTTTCCAGCGCTTTTCTGACACTTGGGCTGACATGTGATGAAAAAGTCAGAAATCTTAATCAATGCTTCCAAAAAAGGCTTATCTCCCCGTTTCCAGCTGTTTAGTGACATTTGGGATGATATGAGATGAAAAATTCAAGAATATAACCTTTTCTTCCAAAAAAAGGCAGATCTCCCTGTTTCCAGCGCTTTTCTGACACTTGGGCTGACATGTGATGAAAAAGTCAGAAATCTTAATCAATGCTTCCAAAAAAGGCTTATCTCCCCGTTTCCAGCTGTTTAGTGACATTTGGGATGATGTGTGATGAAAAATTCAAGAATTTAACCTTTTCTTCCAAAAAAAGGCAGATCTCCCTGTTTCCAGCGCTTTTCTGACACTGGAGCTGATATGTGATGAAAAAGTCAAAATGTTAACGATTGCTTCCAAAAAAGGCTTATCTCCCCGTTTCCAGCTGTTTAGTGACATTTGGGATGATGTGTGATGATAAATTCAAGAATATAACCTTTTCTTCCAAAAAAAGGCAGATCTCCCTGTTTCCAGCGCTTTTCTGACACTTGGGCTGACATGTGATGAAAAAGTCAGAAATCTTAATCAATGCTTCCAAAAAAGGCTTATCTCCCCGTTTCCAGCTGTTTAGTGACATTTGGGATGATGTGTGATGAAAAATTCAAGAATTTAACCATTTCTTCCAAAAAAGGCTTATCTCCCTGTTTCCAGCGCTTTTCTGACACTTGGGCTGACATGTGATGAAAAAGTCAGAAATCTAAATCAATGCTTCCAAAAAAGGTTTATCTCCCCGTTTCCAGCTGTTTAGTGACATTTGGGATGATGTGTGATGAAAAATTCAAGAATTTAACCTTTTCTTCCAAAAAAAGGCAGATCTCCCTGTTTCCAGCGCTTTTCTGACACTGGAGCTGATATGTGATGAAAAACTCAAAATGTTAACCATTGCTTCCACAAAAGGCTTATCTCCCCGTTTCCAGCTGTTTAGTGACATTTGGGATGATGTGTGATGAAAAATTCAAGAATTTAACCTTTTCTTCCAAAAAAAGGCAGATCTCCCTGTTTCCAGCGCTTTTCTGACACTGGAGCTGATATGTGATGAAAAAGTCAAAATGTTAACCATTGCTTCCAAAAAAGGCTTATCTCCCCGTTTCCAGCTGTTTAGTGACATTTGGGATGATGTATGATGAAAAATTCAAGAATATAACCATTTCTTCCAAAAAAGGCTTATCTCCCTGTTTCCAGCGCTTTTCTGACACTTGGGCTGACATGTGATGAAAAAGTCAGAAATCTTAATCAATGCTTCCAAAAAAGGCTTATCTCCCCGTTTCCAGCTGTTTAGTGACATTTGGGATGATGTGTGATGATAAATTCAAGAATATAACCTTTTCTTCCAAAAAAAGGCAGATCTCCTTGTTTCCAGCGCTTTTCTGACACTTGGGCTGACATGTGATGAAAAAGTCAGAAATCTTAATCAATGCTTCCAAAAAAGGCTTATCTCCCCGTTTCCAGCTGTTTAGTGACATTTGGGATGATATGAGATGAAAAATTCAAGAATATAACCTTTTCTTCCAAAAAAAGGCAGATCTCCCTGTTTCCAGCGCTTTTCTGACACTTGGGCTGACATGTGATGAAAAAGTCAGAAATCTTAATCAATGCTTCCAAAAAAGGCTTATCTCCCCGTTTCCAGCTGTTTAGTGACATTTGGGATGATGTGTGATGAAAAATTCAAGAATTTAACCTTTTCTTCCAAAAAAAGGCAGATCTCCCTGTTTCCAGCGCTTTTCTGACACTGGAGCTGATATGTGATGAAAAAGTCAAAATGTTAACCATTGCTTCCAAAAAAGGCTTATCTCCCCGTTTCCAGCTGTTTAGTGACATTTGGGATGATGTGAGATGAAAAATTCAAGAATTTAACCTTTTCTTCCAAAAAAAGGCAGATCTCCCTGTTTCCAGCGCTTTTCTGACACTGGAGCTGATATGTGATGAAAAAGTCAAAATGTTAACCATTGCTTCCAAAAAAGGCTTATCTCCCCGTTTCCAGCTGTTTAGTGACATTTGGGATGATGTGTGATGAAAAATTCAAGAATTTAACCATTTTTTCCAAAAAAGGCTTATCTCCCTGTTTCCAGCGCTTTTCTGACACTTGGGCTGACATGTGATGAAAAAGTCAGAAATCTTAATCAATGCTTCCAAAAAAGGCTTATCTCCCCGTTTCCAGCTGTTTAGTGACATTTGGGATGATGTGTGATGAAAAATTCAAGAATATAACCTTTTCTTCCAAAAAAAGGCAGATCTCCCTGTTTCCAGCGCTTTTCTGACACTTGGGCTGACATGTGATGAAAAAGTCAGAAATCTTAATCAATGCTTCCAAAAAAGGCTTATCTCCCCGTTTCCAGCTGTTTAGTGACATTTGGGATGATGTGTGATGAAAAATTCAAGAATTTAACCTTTTCTTCCAAAAAAGGCTTATCTCCCTGTTTCCAGCGCTTTTCTGACACTTGGGCTGACATGTGATGAAAAAGTCAGAAATCTTAATCAATGCTTCCAAAAAAGGCTTATCTCCCCGTTTCCAGCTGTTTAGTGACATTTGGGATGATATAGTGATGAAAAATTCAAGAATTTAACCTTTTCTTCCAAAAAAAGGCAGATCTCCCTGTTTCCAGCGCTTTTCTGACACTGGAGCTGATATGTGATGAAAAAGTCAAAATCTTAATCAATGCTTCCAAAAAAGGCTTATCTCCCCGTTTCCAGCTGTTTAGTGACATTTGGGATGATGTGTGATGAAAAATTCAAGAATTTAACCATTTCTTCCAAAAAAGGCTTATCTCCCTGTTTCCAGCGCTTTTCTGACACTTGGGCTGACATGTGATGAAAAAGTCAGAAATCTTACTCAATGCTTCCAAAAAAGGCTTATCTCCCCGTTTCCAGCTGTTTAGTGACATTTGGGATGATATGAGATGAAAAATTCAAGAATTTAACCTTTTCTTCCAAAAAAAGGCAGATCTCCCTGTTTCCAGCGCTTTTCTGACACTTGGGCTGACATGTGATGAAAAAGTCAGAAATCTTAATCAATGCTTCCAAAAAAGGCTTATCTCCCCGTTTCCAGCTGTTTAGTGACATTTGGGATGATGTGTGATGAAAAATTCAAGAATTTAACCTTTTCTTCCAAAAAAAGGCAGATCTCCCTGTATCCAGCGCTTTTCTGACACTGGAGCTGATATGTGATGAAAAAGTCAAAATGTTAACGATTGCTTCCAAAAAAGGCTTATCTCCCCGTTTCCAGCTGTTTAGTGACATTTGGGATGATGTGTGATGATAAATTCAAGAATATAACCTTTTCTTCCAAAAAAAGGCAGATCTCCTTGTTTCCAGCGCTTTTCTGACACTTGGGCTGACATGTGATGAAAAAGTCAGAAATCTTAATCAATGCTTCCAAAAAAGGCTTATCTCCCCGTTTCCAGCTGTTTAGTGACATTTGGGATGATATGAGATGAAAAATTCAAGAATATAACCTTTTCTTCCAAAAAAAGGCAGATCTCCCTGTTTCCAGCGCTTTTCTGACACTTGGGCTGACATGTGATGAAAAAGTCAGAAATCTTAATCAATGCTTCCAAAAAAGGCTTATCTCCCCGTTTCCAGCTGTTTAGTGACATTTGGGATGATGTGTGATGAAAAATTCAAGAATTTAACCTTTTCTTCCAAAAAAAGGCAGATCTCCCTGTTTCCAGCGCTTTTCTGACACTGGAGCTGATATGTGATGAAAAAGTCAAAATGTTAACGATTGCTTCCAAAAAAGGCTTATCTCCCCGTTTCCAGCTGTTTAGTGACATTTGGGATGATGTGTGATGATAAATTCAAGAATATAACCTTTTCTTCCAAAAAAAGGCAGATCTCCCTGTTTCCAGCGCTTTTCTGACACTTGGGCTGACATGTGATGAAAAAGTCAGAAATCTTAATCAATGCTTCCAAAAAAGGCTTATCTCCCCGTTTCCAGCTGTTTAGTGACATTTGGGATGATGTGTGATGAAAAATTCAAGAATTTAACCATTTCTTCCAAAAAAGGCTTATCTCCCTGTTTCCAGCGCTTTTCTGACACTTGGGCTGACATGTGATGAAAAAGTCAGAAATCTAAATCAATGCTTCCAAAAAAGGTTTATCTCCCCGTTTCCAGCTGTTTAGTGACATTTGGGATGATGTGTGATGAAAAATTCAAGAATTTAACCTTTTCTTCCAAAAAAAGGCAGATCTCCCTGTTTCCAGCGCTTTTCTGACACTGGAGCTGATATGTGATGAAAAACTCAAAATGTTAACCATTGCTTCCACAAAAGGCTTATCTCCCCGTTTCCAGCTGTTTAGTGACATTTGGGATGATGTGTGATGAAAAATTCAAGAATTTAACCTTTTCTTCCAAAAAAAGGCAGATCTCCCTGTTTCCAGCGCTTTTCTGACACTGGAGCTGATATGTGATGAAAAAGTCAAAATGTTAACCATTGCTTCCAAAAAAGGCTTATCTCCCCGTTTCCAGCTGTTTAGTGACATTTGGGATGATGTATGATGAAAAATTCAAGAATATAACCATTTCTTCCAAAAAAGGCTTATCTCCCTGTTTCCAGCGCTTTTCTGACACTTGGGCTGACATGTGATGAAAAAGTCAGAAATCTTAATCAATGCTTCCAAAAAAGGCTTATCTCCCCGTTTCCAGCTGTTTAGTGACATTTGGGATGATGTGTGATAAAAAATTCAAGAATTTAACCTTTTCTTCCAAAAAAGGCTTATCTCCCTGTTTCCAGCGCTTTTCTGACACTTGGGCTGACATGTGATGAAAAAGTCAGAAATCTTAATCAATGCTTCCAAAAAAGGCTTATCTCCCTGTTTCCAGCGCTTTTCTGACACTTGGGCTGACATGTGATGAAAAAGTCAGAAATCTTAATCAATGGTTCCAAAAAAGGCTTATCTCCCCGTTTCCAGCTGTTTAGTGACATTTGGGATGATGTGTGATGAAAAATTCAAGAATTTAACCATTTCTTCCAAAAAAGGCTTATCTCCCTGTTTCCAGCGCTTTTCTGACACTTGGGCTGACATGTGATGAAAAAGTCAGAAATCTTAATCAATGCTTCCAAAAAAGGCTTATCTCCCCGTTTCCAGCTGTTTAGTGACATTTGGGATGATGTGTGATGAAAAATTCAAGAATTTAACCTTTTCTTCCAAAAAAAGGCAGATCTCCCTGTTTCCAGCGCTTTTCTGACACTGGAGCTGATATGTGATGAAAAAGTCAAAATGTTAACCATTGCTTCCAAAAAAGGCTTATCTCCCCGTTTCCAGCTGTTTAGTGACATTTGGGATGATGTGAGATGAAAAATTCAAGAATTTAACCTTTTCTTCCAAAAAAAGGCAGATCTCCCTGTTTCCAGCGCTTTTCTGACACTGGAGCTGATATGTGATGAAAAAGTCAAAATGTTAACCATTGCTTCCAAAAAAGGCTTATCTCCCCGTTTCCAGCTGTTTAGTGACATTTGGGATGATGTGTGATGAAAAATTCAAGAATTTAACCTTTTCTTCCAAAAAAAGGCAGATCTCCCTGTTTCCAGCGCTTTTCTGACACTGGAGCTGATATGTGATGAAAAAGTCAAAATGTTAACCATTGCTTCCAAAAAAGGCTTATCTCCCCGTTTCCAGCTGTTTAGTGACATTTGGGATGATGTGAGATGAAAAATTCAAGAATTTAACCTTTTCTTCCAAAAAAAGGCAGATCTCCCTGTTTCCAGCGCTTTTCTGACACTGGAGCTGATATGTGATGAAAAAGTCAAAATGTTAACCATTGCTTCCAAAAAAGGCTTATCTCCCCGTTTCCAGCTGTTTAGTGACATTTGGGATGATGTGTGATGAAAAATTCAAGAATTTAACCATTTTTTCCAAAAAAGGCTTATCTCCCTGTTTCCAGCGCTTTTCTGACACTTGGGCTGACATGTGATGAAAAAGTCAGAAATCTTAATCAATGCTTCCAAAAAAGGCTTATCTCCCCGTTTCCAGCTGTTTAGTGACATTTGGGATGATGTGTGATGAAAAATTCAAGAATATAACCTTTTCTTCCAAAAAAAGGCAGATCTCCCTGTTTCCAGCGCTTTTCTGACACTTGGGCTGACATGTGATGAAAAAGTCAGAAATCTTAATCAATGCTTCCAAAAAAGGCTTATCTCCCCGTTTCCAGCTGTTTAGTGACATTTGGGATGATGTGTGATGAAAAATTCAAGAATTTAACCTTTTCTTCCAAAAAAGGCTTATCTCCCTGTTTCCAGCGCTTTTCTGACACTTGGGCTGACATGTGATGAAAAAGTCAGAAATCTTAATCAATGCTTCCAAAAAAGGCTTATCTCCCCGTTTCCAGCTGTTTAGTGACATTTGGGATGATATAGTGATGAAAAATTCAAGAATTTAACGTTTTCTTCCAAAAAAAGGCAGATCTCCCTGTTTCCAGCGCTTTTCTGACACTGGAGCTGATATGTGATGAAAAAGTCAAAATGTTAACGATTGCTTCCAAAAAAGGCTTATCTCCCCGTTTCCAGCTGTTTAGTGACATTTGGGATGATGTGTGATGAAAAATTCAAGAATATAACCTTTTCTTCCAAAAAAAGGCAGATCTCCCTGTTTCCAGCGCTTTTCTGACACTTGGGCTGACATGTGATGAAAAAGTCAGAAATCTTAATCAATGCTTCCAAAAAAGGCTTATCTCCCCGTTTCCAGCTGTTTAGTGACATTTGGGATGATGTGTGATGAAAAATTCAAGAATATAACCTTTTCTTCCAAAAAAAAGGCAGATCTCCCTGTTTCCAGCGCTTTTCTGACACTTGGGCTGACATGTGATGAAAAAGTCAGAAATCTTAATCAGTGCTTCCAAAAAAGGCTTATCTCCCAGTTTCCAGCTGTTTAGTGACATTTGGGATGATATGTGATGAAAAATTCAGGAATTTAACCATTTCTTCCAAAAAAGGCTTATCTCCCTGTTTCCAGCGCTTTTCTGACACTTGGGCTGACATGTGATGAAAAAGTCAGAAATCTTAATCAATGCTTCCAAAAAAGGCTTATCTCCCCGTTTCCAGCTGTTTAGTGACATTTGGGATGATGTGTGATGAAAAATTCAAGAATATAACCATTTCTTCCAAAAAAGGCTTATCTCCCTGTTTCCAGCGCTTTTCTGACACTTGGGCTGACAAGTGATGAAAAAGTCAGAAATCTTAATCAATGCTTCCAAAAAAGGCTTATCTCCCCGTTTCCAGCTGTTTAGTGACATTTGGGATGATGTGTGATGAAAAATTCAAGAATATAACCTTTTCTTCCAAAAAAAGGCAGATCTCCCTGTTTCCAGCGCTTTTCTGACACTTGGGCTGACATGTGATGAAAAAGTCAGAAATCTTAATCAATGCTTCCAAAAAAGGCTTATCTCCCCGTTTCCAGCTGTTTAGTGACATTTGGGATGATATAGTGATGAAAAATTCAAGAATTTAACGTTTTCTTCCAAAAAAAGGCAGATCTCCCTGTTTCCAGCGCTTTTCTGACACTGGAGCTGATATGTGATGAAAAAGTCAAAATGTTAACGATTGCTTCCAAAAAAGGCTTATCTCCCCGTTTCCAGCTGTTTAGTGACATTTGGGATGATGTGTGATGAAAAATTCAAGAATATAACCTTTTCTTCCAAAAAAAGGCAGATCTCCCTGTTTCCAGCGCTTTTCTGACACTTGGGCTGACATGTGATGAAAAAGTCAGAAATCTTAATCAATGCTTCCAAAAAAGGCTTATCTCCCCGTTTCCAGCTGTTTAGTGACATTTGGGATGATGTGTGATGAAAAATTCAAGAATATAACCTTTTCTTCCAAAAAAAGGCAGATCTCCCTGTTTCCAGCGCTTTTCTGACACTTGGGCTGACATGTGATGAAAAAGTCAGAAATCTTAATCAGTGCTTCCAAAAAAGGCTTATCTCCCAGTTTCCAGCTGTTTAGTGACATTTGGGATGATATGTGATGAAAAATTCAGGAATTTAACCATTTCTTCCAAAAAAGGCTTATCTCCCTGTTTCCAGCGCTTTTCTGACACTTGGGCTGACATGTGATGAAAAAGTCAGAAATCTTAATCAATGCTTCCAAAAAAGGCTTATCTCCCCGTTTCCAGCTGTTTAGTGACATTTGGGATGATGTGTGATGAAAAATTCAAGAATATAACCATTTCTTCCAAAAAAGGCTTATCTCCCTGTTTCCAGCGCTTTTCTGACACTTGGGCTGACAAGTGATGAAAAAGTCAGAAATCTTAATCAATGCTTCCAAAAAAGGCTTATCTCCCCGTTTCCAGCTGTTTAGTGACATTTGGGATGATGTGTGATGAAAAATTCAAGAATTTAACCTTTTCTTCCAAAAAAAGGCAGATCTCCCTGTATCCAGCGCTTTTCTGACACTGGAGCTGATATGTGATGAAAAAGTCAAAATGTTAACGATTGCTTCCAAAAAAGGCTTATCTCCCCGTTTCCAGCTGTTTAGTGACATTTGGGATGATGTGTGATGATAAATTCAAGAATATAACCTTTTCTTCCAAAAAAAGGCAGATCTCCTTGTTTCCAGCGCTTTTCTGACACTTGGGCTGACATGTGATGAAAAAGTCAGAAATCTTAATCAATGCTTCCAAAAAAGGCTTATCTCCCCGTTTCCAGCTGTTTAGTGACATTTGGGATGATATGAGATGAAAAATTCAAGAATATAACCTTTTCTTCCAAAAAAAGGCAGATCTCCCTGTTTCCAGCGCTTTTCTGACACTTGGGCTGACATGTGATGAAAAAGTCAGAAATCTTAATCAATGCTTCCAAAAAAGGCTTATCTCCCCGTTTCCAGCTGTTTAGTGACATTTGGGATGATGTGTGATGAAAAATTCAAGAATTTAACCTTTTCTTCCAAAAAAAGGCAGATCTCCCTGTTTCCAGCGCTTTTCTGACACTGGAGCTGATATGTGATGAAAAAGTCAAAATGTTAACGATTGCTTCCAAAAAAGGCTTATCTCCCCGTTTCCAGCTGTTTAGTGACATTTGGGATGATGTGTGATGATAAATTCAAGAATATAACCTTTTCTTCCAAAAAAAGGCAGATCTCCCTGTTTCCAGCGCTTTTCTGACACTTGGGCTGACATGTGATGAAAAAGTCAGAAATCTTAATCAATGCTTCCAAAAAAGGCTTATCTCCCCGTTTCCAGCTGTTTAGTGACATTTGGGATGATGTGTGATGAAAAATTCAAGAATTTAACCATTTCTTCCAAAAAAGGCTTATCTCCCTGTTTCCAGCGCTTTTCTGACACTTGGGCTGACATGTGATGAAAAAGTCAGAAATCTAAATCAATGCTTCCAAAAAAGGTTTATCTCCCCGTTTCCAGCTGTTTAGTGACATTTGGGATGATGTGTGATGAAAAATTCAAGAATTTAACCTTTTCTTCCAAAAAAAGGCAGATCTCCCTGTTTCCAGCGCTTTTCTGACACTGGAGCTGATATGTGATGAAAAACTCAAAATGTTAACCATTGCTTCCACAAAAGGCTTATCTCCCCGTTTCCAGCTGTTTAGTGACATTTGGGATGATGTGTGATGAAAAATTCAAGAATTTAACCTTTTCTTCCAAAAAAAGGCAGATCTCCCTGTTTCCAGCGCTTTTCTGACACTGGAGCTGATATGTGATGAAAAAGTCAAAATGTTAACCATTGCTTCCAAAAAAGGCTTATCTCCCCGTTTCCAGCTGTTTAGTGACATTTGGGATGATGTATGATGAAAAATTCAAGAATATAACCATTTCTTCCAAAAAAGGCTTATCTCCCTGTTTCCAGCGCTTTTCTGACACTTGGGCTGACATGTGATGAAAAAGTCAGAAATCTTAATCAATGCTTCCAAAAAAGGCTTATCTCCCCGTTTCCAGCTGTTTAGTGACATTTGGGATGATGTGTGATAAAAAATTCAAGAATTTAACCTTTTCTTCCAAAAAAGGCTTATCTCCCTGTTTCCAGCGCTTTTCTGACACTTGGGCTGACATGTGATGAAAAAGTCAGAAATCTTAATCAATGCTTCCAAAAAAGGCTTATCTCCCTGTTTCCAGCGCTTTTCTGACACTTGGGCTGACATGTGATGAAAAAGTCAGAAATCTTAATCAATGGTTCCAAAAAAGGCTTATCTCCCCGTTTCCAGCTGTTTAGTGACATTTGGGATGATGTGTGATGAAAAATTCAAGAATTTAACCATTTCTTCCAAAAAAGGCTTATCTCCCTGTTTCCAGCGCTTTTCTGACACTTGGGCTGACATGTGATGAAAAAGTCAGAAATCTTAATCAATGCTTCCAAAAAAGGCTTATCTCCCCGTTTCCAGCTGTTTAGTGACATTTGGGATGATGTGTGATGAAAAATTCAAGAATTTAACCTTTTCTTCCAAAAAAAGGCAGATCTCCCTGTTTCCAGCGCTTTTCTGACACTGGAGCTGATATGTGATGAAAAAGTCAAAATGTTAACCATTGCTTCCAAAAAAGGCTTATCTCCCCGTTTCCAGCTGTTTAGTGACATTTGGGATGATGTGAGATGAAAAATTCAAGAATTTAACCTTTTCTTCCAAAAAAAGGCAGATCTCCCTGTTTCCAGCGCTTTTCTGACACTGGAGCTGATATGTGATGAAAAAGTCAAAATGTTAACCATTGCTTCCAAAAAAGGCTTATCTCCCCGTTTCCAGCTGTTTAGTGACATTTGGGATGATGTGTGATGAAAAATTCAAGAATTTAACCTTTTCTTCCAAAAAAAGGCAGATCTCCCTGTTTCCAGCGCTTTTCTGACACTGGAGCTGATATGTGATGAAAAAGTCAAAATGTTAACCATTGCTTCCAAAAAAGGCTTATCTCCCCGTTTCCAGCTGTTTAGTGACATTTGGGATGATGTGAGATGAAAAATTCAAGAATTTAACCTTTTCTTCCAAAAAAAGGCAGATCTCCCTGTTTCCAGCGCTTTTCTGACACTGGAGCTGATATGTGATGAAAAAGTCAAAATGTTAACCATTGCTTCCAAAAAAGGCTTATCTCCCCGTTTCCAGCTGTTTAGTGACATTTGGGATGATGTGTGATGAAAAATTCAAGAATTTAACCATTTTTTCCAAAAAAGGCTTATCTCCCTGTTTCCAGCGCTTTTCTGACACTTGGGCTGACATGTGATGAAAAAGTCAGAAATCTTAATCAATGCTTCCAAAAAAGGCTTATCTCCCCGTTTCCAGCTGTTTAGTGACATTTGGGATGATGTGTGATGAAAAATTCAAGAATATAACCTTTTCTTCCAAAAAAAGGCAGATCTCCCTGTTTCCAGCGCTTTTCTGACACTTGGGCTGACATGTGATGAAAAAGTCAGAAATCTTAATCAATGCTTCCAAAAAAGGCTTATCTCCCCGTTTCCAGCTGTTTAGTGACATTTGGGATGATGTGTGATGAAAAATTCAAGAATTTAACCTTTTCTTCCAAAAAAGGCTTATCTCCCTGTTTCCAGCGCTTTTCTGACACTTGGGCTGACATGTGATGAAAAAGTCAGAAATCTTAATCAATGCTTCCAAAAAAGGCTTATCTCCCCGTTTCCAGCTGTTTAGTGACATTTGGGATGATATAGTGATGAAAAATTCAAGAATTTAACGTTTTCTTCCAAAAAAAGGCAGATCTCCCTGTTTCCAGCGCTTTTCTGACACTGGAGCTGATATGTGATGAAAAAGTCAAAATGTTAACGATTGCTTCCAAAAAAGGCTTATCTCCCCGTTTCCAGCTGTTTAGTGACATTTGGGATGATGTGTGATGAAAAATTCAAGAATATAACCTTTTCTTCCAAAAAAAGGCAGATCTCCCTGTTTCCAGCGCTTTTCTGACACTTGGGCTGACATGTGATGAAAAAGTCAGAAATCTTAATCAATGCTTCCAAAAAAGGCTTATCTCCCCGTTTCCAGCTGTTTAGTGACATTTGGGATGATGTGTGATGAAAAATTCAAGAATATAACCTTTTCTTCCAAAAAAAAGGCAGATCTCCCTGTTTCCAGCGCTTTTCTGACACTTGGGCTGACATGTGATGAAAAAGTCAGAAATCTTAATCAGTGCTTCCAAAAAAGGCTTATCTCCCAGTTTCCAGCTGTTTAGTGACATTTGGGATGATATGTGATGAAAAATTCAGGAATTTAACCATTTCTTCCAAAAAAGGCTTATCTCCCTGTTTCCAGCGCTTTTCTGACACTTGGGCTGACATGTGATGAAAAAGTCAGAAATCTTAATCAATGCTTCCAAAAAAGGCTTATCTCCCCGTTTCCAGCTGTTTAGTGACATTTGGGATGATGTGTGATGAAAAATTCAAGAATATAACCATTTCTTCCAAAAAAGGCTTATCTCCCTGTTTCCAGCGCTTTTCTGACACTTGGGCTGACAAGTGATGAAAAAGTCAGAAATCTTAATCAATGCTTCCAAAAAAGGCTTATCTCCCCGTTTCCAGCTGTTTAGTGACATTTGGGATGATGTGTGATGAAAAATTCAAGAATATAACCTTTTCTTCCAAAAAAAGGCAGATCTCCCTGTTTCCAGCGCTTTTCTGACACTTGGGCTGACATGTGATGAAAAAGTCAGAAATCTTAATCAATGCTTCCAAAAAAGGCTTATCTCCCCGTTTCCAGCTGTTTAGTGACATTTGGGATGATATAGTGATGAAAAATTCAAGAATTTAACGTTTTCTTCCAAAAAAAGGCAGATCTCCCTGTTTCCAGCGCTTTTCTGACACTGGAGCTGATATGTGATGAAAAAGTCAAAATGTTAACGATTGCTTCCAAAAAAGGCTTATCTCCCCGTTTCCAGCTGTTTAGTGACATTTGGGATGATGTGTGATGAAAAATTCAAAATATAACCTTTTCTTCCAAAAAAAGGCAGATCTCCCTGTTTCCAGCGCTTTTCTGACACTTGGGCTGACATGTGATGAAAAAGTCAGAAATCTTAATCAATGCTTCCAAAAAAGGCTTATCTCCCCGTTTCCAGCTGTTTAGTGACATTTGGGATGATGTGTGATGAAAAATTCAAGAATTTAACCATTTCTTCCAAAAAAGGCTTATCTCCCTGTTTCCAGCGCTTTTCTGACACTTGGGCTGACATGTGATGAAAAAGTCAGAAATCTTAATCAATGCTTCCAAAAAAGGCTTATCTCCCCGTTTCCAGCTGTTTAGTGACATTTGGGATGATGTGTGATGAAAAATTCAAGAATATAACCTTTTCTTCCAAAAAAAGGCAGATCTCCCTGTTTCCAGCGCTTTTCTGACACTTGGGCTGACATGTGATGAAAAAGTCAGAAATCTTAATCAATGCTTCCAAAAAAGGCTTATCTCCCCGTTTCCAGCTGTTTAGTGACATTTGGGATGATGTGTGATGAAAAATTCAAGAATATAACCTTTTCTTCCAAAAAAAGGCAGATCTCCCTGTTTCCAGCGCTTTTCTGACACTTGGGCTGACATGTGATGAAAAAGTCAGAAATCTTAATCAATGCTTCCAAAAAAGGCTTATCTCCCCGTTTCCAGCTGTTTAGTGACATTTGGGATGATGTGTGATGAAAAATTCAAGAATTTAACATTTTCTTCCAAAAAAGGCTTATCTCCCTGTTTCCAGCGCTTTTCTGACACTTGGGCTGACATGTGATGAAAAAGTCAGAAATCTTAATCAATGCTTCCAAAAAAGGCTTATCTCCCCGTTTCCAGCTGTTTAGTGACATTTGGGATGATGTGTGATGAAAAATTCAAGAATTTAACCATTTCTTCCAAAAAAGGCTTATCTCCCTGTTTCCAGCGCTTTTCTGACACTTGGGCTGACATGTGATGAAAAAGTCAGAAATCTTAATCAATGCTTCCAAAAAAGGCTTATCTCCCCGTTTCCAGCTGTTTAGTGACATTTGGGATGATGTGTGATGAAAAATTCAAGAATTTAACCATTTCTTCCAAAAAAGGCTTATCTCCCTGTTTCCAGCGCTTTTCTGACACTTGGGCTGACATGTGATGAAAAAGTCAGAAATCTTAATCAATGCTTCCAAAAAAGGCTTATCTCCCCGTTTCCAGCTGTTTAGTGACATTTGGGATGATGTGTGATGAAAAATTCAAGAATTTAACCTTTTCTTCCAAAAAAAGGCAGATCTCCCTGTTTCCAGCGCTTTTCTGACACTGGAGCTGATATGTGATGAAAAAGTCAAAATCTTAATCAATGCTTCCAAAAAAGGCTTATCTCCCCGTTTCCAGCTGTGTAGTGACATTTGGGATGATGTGTGATGAAAAATTCAAGAATTTAACCATTTCTTCCAAAAAAGGCTTATCTCCCTGTTTCCAGCGCTTTTCTGACACTTGGGCTGACATGTGATGAAAAAGTCAGAAATCTTACTCAATGCTTCCAAAAAAGGCTTATCTCCCCGTTTCCAGCTGTTTAGTGACATTTGGGATGATGTGTGATGAAAAATTCAAGAATTTAACCTTTTCTTCCAAAAAAAGGCAGATCTCCCTGTTTCCAGCGCTTTTCTGACACTGGAGCTGATATGTGATGAAAAAGTCAAAATGTTAACCATTGCTTCCAAAAAAGGCTTATCTCCCCGTTTCCAGCTGTTTAGTGACATTTGGGATGATGTGTGATGAAAAATTCAAGAATTTAACCATTTCTTCCAAAAAAGGCTTATCTCCCTGTTTCCAGCGCTTTTCTGACACTTGGGCTGACATGTGATGAAAAAGTCAGAAATCTTAATCAATGCTTCCAAAAAAGGCTTATCTCCCCGTTTCCAGCTGTTTAGTGACATTTGGGATGATGTGTGATGAAAAATTCAAGAATATAACCTTTTCTTCCAAAAAAAGGCAGATCTCCCTGTTTCCAGCGCTTTTCTGACACTTGGGCTGACATGTGATGAAAAAGTCAGAAATCTTAATCAATGCTTCCAAAAAAGGCTTATCTCCCCGTTTCCAGCTGTTTAGTGACATTTGGGATGATGTGTGATGAAAAATTCAAGAATTTAACCTTTTCTTCCAAAAAAAGGCAGATCTCCCTGTTTCCAGCGCTTTTCTGACACTGGAGCTGATATGTGATGAAAAAGTCAAAATGTTAACGATTGCTTCCAAAAAAGGCTTATCTCCCCGTTTCCAGCTGTTTAGTGACATTTGGGATGATGTGTGATGAAAAATTCAAGAATATAACCTTTTCTTCCAAAAAAAGGCAGATCTCCCTGTTTCCAGCGCTTTTCTGACACTGGAGCTGATATGTGATGAAAAAGTCAAAATGTTAACCATTGCTTCCAAAAAAGGCTTATCTCCCCGTTTCCAGCTGTTTAGTGACATTTGGGATGATGTGTGATGAAAAATTCAAGAATTTAACCTTTTCTTCCAAAAAAAGGCAGATCTCCCTGTTTCCAGCGCTTTTCTGACACTGGAGCTGATATGTGATGAAAAAGTCAAAATGTTAACCATTGCTTCCAAAAAAGGCTTATCTCCCCGTTTCCAGCTGTTTAGTGACATTTGGGATGATGTGTGATGAAAAATTCAAGAATTTAACCATTTCTTCCAAAAAAGGCTTATCTCCCTGTTTCCAGCGCTTTTCTGACACTTGGGCTGACATGTGATGAAAAAGTCAGAAATCTTAATCAATGCTTCCAAAAAAGGCTTATCTCCCCGTTTCCAGCTGTTTAGTGACATTTGGGATGATGTGTGATGAAAAATTCAAGAATATAACCTTTTCTTCCAAAAAAAGGCAGATCTCCCTGTTTCCAGCGCTTTTCTGACACTTGGGCTGACATGTGATGAAAAAGTCAGAAATCTTAATCAATGCTTCCAAAAAAGGCTTATCTCCCCGTTTCCAGCTGTTTAGTGACATTTGGGATGATGTGTGATGAAAAATTCAAGAATTTAACCTTTTCTTCCAAAAAAAGGCAGATCTCCCTGTTTCCAGCGCTTTTCTGACACTGGAGCTGATATGTGATGAAAAAGTCAAAATGTTAACGATTGCTTCCAAAAAAGGCTTATCTCCCCGTTTCCAGCTGTTTAGTGACATTTGGGATGATGTGTGATGAAAAATTCAAGAATATAACCTTTTCTTCCAAAAAAAGGCAGATCTCCCTGTTTCCAGCGCTTTTCTGACACTGGAGCTGATATGTGATGAAAAAGTCAAAATGTTAACCATTGCTTCCAAAAAAGGCTTATCTCCCCGTTTCCAGCTGTTTAGTGACATTTGGGATGATGTGTGATGAAAAATTCAAGAATATAACCTTTTCTTCCAAAAAAAGGCAGATCTCCCTGTTTCCAGCGCTTTTCTGACACTTGGGCTGACATGTGATGAAAAAGTCAGAAATCTTAATCAATGCTTCCAAAAAAGGCTTATCTCCCCGTTTCCAGCTGTTTAGTGACATTTGGGATGATGTGTGATGAAAAATTCAAGAATTTAACCTTTTCTTCCAAAAAAAGGCAGATCTCCCTGTTTCCAGCGCTTTTCTGACACTGGAGCTGATATGTGATGAAAAAGTCAAAATGTTAACGATTGCTTCCAAAAAAGGCTTATCTCCCCGTTTCCAGCTGTTTAGTGACATTTGGGATGATGTGTGATGAAAAATTCAAGAATATAACCTTTTCTTCCAAAAAAAGGCAGATCTCCCTGTTTCCAGCGCTTTTCTGACACTTGGGCTGACATGTGATGAAAAAGTCAGAAATCTTAATCAATGCTTCCAAAAAAGGCTTATCTCCCCGTTTCCAGCTGTTTAGTGACATTTGGGATGATGTGTGATGAAAAATTCAAGAATTTAACCATTTCTTCCAAAAAAGGCTTATCTCCCTGTTTCCAGCGCTTTTCTGACACTTGGGCTGACATGTGATGAAAAAGTCAGAAATCTTAATCAATGCTTCCAAAAAAGGCTTATCTCCCCGTTTCCAGCTGTTTAGTGACATTTGGGATGATGTGTGATAAAAAATTCAAGAATTTAACCATTTCTTCCAAAAAAAGGCAGATCTCCCTGTTTCCAGCGCTTTTCTGACACTGGAGCTTATATGTGATGAAAAAGTCAAAATGTTAACCATTGCTTCCAAAAAAGGCTTATCTCCCCGTTTCCAGCTGTTTAGTGACATTTGGGATGATATGTGATGAAAAATTCAAGAATTTAACCATTTCTTCCAAAAAAGGCTTATCTCCCTGTTTCCAGCGCTTTTCTGACACTTGGGCTGACATGTGATGAAAAAGTCAGAAATCTAAATCAATGCTTCCAAAAAAGGTTTATCTCCCCGTTTCCAGCTGTTTAGTGACATTTGGGATGATGTGTGATGAAAAATTCAAGAATTTAACCTTTTCTTCCAAAAAAAGGCAGATCTCCCTGTTTCCAGCGCTTTTCTGACACTGGAGCTGATATGTGATGAAAAACTCAAAATGTTAACCATTGCTTCCAAAAAAGGCTTATCTCCACGTTTCCAGCTGTTTAGTGACATTTGGGATGATGTGTGATGAAAAATTCAAGAATATAACCATTTCTTCCAAAAAAGGCTTATCTCCCTGTTTCCAGCGCTTTTCTGACACTTGGGCTGACATGTGATGAAAAAGTCAGAAATCTTAATCAATGCTTCCAAAAAAGGCTTATCTCCCCGTTTCCAGCTGTTTAGTGACATTTGGGATGATGTGTGATGAAAAATTCAAGAATTTAACCTTTTCTTCCAAAAAAGGCTTATCTCCCTGTTTCCAGCGCTTTTCTGACACTTGGGCTGACATGTGATGAAAAAGTCAAAATGTTAACCATTGCTTCCAAAAAAGGCTTATCTCCCCGTTTCCAGCTGTTTAGTGACATTTGGGATGATGTGTGATGAAAAATTCAAGAATTTAACCATTTCTTCCAAAAAAGGCTTATCTCCCTGTTTCCAGCGCTTTTCTGACACTTGGGCTGACATGTGATGAAAAAGTCAAAATGTTAACCATTGCTTCCAAAAAAGGCTTATCTCCCCGTTTCCAGCTGTTTAGTGACATTTGGGATGATGTGTGATGAAAAATTCAAGAATATAACCTTTTCTTCCAAAAAAAGGCAGATCTCCCTGTTTCCAGCGCTTTTCTGACACTTGGGCTGACATGTGATGAAAAAGTCAGGAATCTTAATCAATGCTTCCAAAAAAGGCTTATCTCCCCGTTTCCAGCTGTTTAGTGACATTTGGGATGATGTGTGATGAAAAATTCAAGAATTTAACCATTTCTTCCAAAAAAGGCTTATCTCCCTGTTTCCAGCGCTTTTCTGACACTTGGGCTGACATGTGATGAAAAAGTCAAAATGTTAACCATTGCTTCCAAAAAAGGCTTATCTCCCCGTTTCCAGCTGTTTAGTGACATTTGGGATGATGTGTGATGAAAAATTCAAGAATATAACCATTTCTTCCAAAAAAGGCTTATCTCCCTGTTTCCAGCGCTTTTCTGACACTTGGGCTGACATGTGATGAAAAAGTCAGAAATCTTAATCAATGCTTCCAAAAAAGGCTTATCTCCCCGTTTCCAGCTGTTTAGTGACATTTGGGATGATGTGTGATGAAAAATTCAAGAATTTAACCTTTTCTTCCAAAAAAAGGCATATCTCCCTGTTTCCAGCGCTTTTCTGACACTGGAGCTGATATGTGATGAAAAAGTCAAAATGTTAACCATTGCTTCCAAAAAAGGCTTATCTCCCCGTTTCCAGCTGTTTAGTGACATTTGGGATGATGTGTGATGAAAAATTCAAGAATATAACCATTTCTTCCAAAAAAGGCTTATCTCCCTGTTTCCAGCGCTTTTCTGACACTTGGGCTGACATGTGATGAAAAAGTCAGAAATCTTAATCAATGCTTCCAAAAAAGGCTTATCTCCCCGTTTCCAGCTGTTTAGTGACATTTGGGATGATGTGTGATGAAAAATTCAAGAATTTAACCTTTTCTTCCAAAAAAGGCTTATCTCCCTGTTTCCAGCGCTTTTCTGACACTTGGGCTGACATGTGATGAAAAAGTCAGAAATCTTAATCAATGCTTCCAAAAAAGGCTTATCTCCCCGTTTCCAGCTGTTTAGTGACATTTGGGATGATGTGTGATAAAAAATTCAAGAATTTAACCATTTCTTCCAAAAAAAAGGCAGATCTCCCTGTTTCCAGCGCTTTTCTGACACTGGAGCTGATATGTGATGAAAAAGTCAAAATGTTAACCATTGCTTCCAAAAAAGGCTTATCTCCCCGTTTCCAGCTGTTTAGTGACATTTGGGATGATGTGTGATGAAAAATTCAAGAATTTAACCATTTCTTCCAAAAAAGGCTTATCTCCCTGTTTCCAGCGCTTTTCTGACACTTGGGCTGACATGTGATGAAAAAGTCAAAATGTTAACCATTGCTTCCAAAAAAGGCTTATCTCCCCGTTTCCAGCTGTTTAGTGACATTTGGGATGATGTGTAATGAAAAATTCAAGAATATAACCTTTTCTTCCAAAAAAAGGCAGATCTCCCTGTTTCCAGCGCTTTTCTGACACTTGGGCTGACATGTGATGAAAAAGTCAGGAATCTTAATCAATGCTTCCAAAAAAGGCTTATCTCCCCGTTTCCAGCTGTTTAGTGACATTTGGGATGATGTGTGATGAAAAATTCAAGAATTTAACCATTTCTTCCAAAAAAGGCTTATCTCCCTGTTTCCAGCGCTTTTCTGACACTTGGGCTGACATGTGATGAAAAAGTCAAAATGTTAACCATTGCTTCCAAAAAAGGCTTATCTCCCCGTTTCCAGCTGTTTAGTGACATTTGGGATGATGTGTGATGAAAAATTCAAGAATATAACCATTTCTTCCAAAAAAGGCTTATCTCCCTGTTTCCAGCGCTTTTCTGACACTTGGGCTGACATGTGATGAAAAAGTCAGAAATCTAAATCAATGCTTCCAAAAAAGGTTTATCTCCTCGTTTCCAGCTGTTTAGTGACATTTGGGATGATGTGTGATGAAAAATTCAAGAATTTAACCTTTTCTTCCAAAAAAAGGCAGATCTCCCTGTTTCCAGCGCTTTTCTGACACTGGAGCTGATATGTGATGAAAAAGTCAAAATGTTAACCATTGCTTCCAAAAAAGGCTTATCTCCCCGTTTCCAGCTGTTTAGGGACATTTGGGATGATGTGTGATGAAAAATTCAAGAATTTAACCATTTCTTCCAAAAAAGGCTTATCTCCCTGTTTCCAGCGCTTTTCTGACACTTGGGCTGACATGTGATGAAAAAGTCAGGAATCTTAATCAATGCTTCCAAAAAAGGCTTATCTCCCCGTTTCCAGCTGTTTAGTGACATTTGGGATGATGTGTTATGAAAAATTCAAGAATTTAACCATTTCTTCCAAAAAAGGCTTATCTCCCTGTTTCCAGCGCTTTTCTGACACTTGGGCTGACATGTGATGAAAAAGTCAAAATGTTAACCATTGCTTCCAAAAAAGGCTTATCTCCCCGTTTCCAGCTGTTTAGTGACATTTGGGATGATGTGTGATGAAAAATTCAAGAATATAACCATTTCTTCCAAAAAAGGCTTATCTCCCTGTTTCCAGCGCTTTTCTGAAAACTTGGGCTGACATGTGATGAAAAAGTCAGAAATCTAAATCAATGCTTCCAAAAAAGGTTTATCTCCCCGTTTCCAGCTGTTTAGTGACATTTGGGATGATGTGTGATGAAAAATTCAAGAATTTAACCTTTTCTTCCAAAAAAAGGCAGATCTCCCTGTTTCCAGCGCTTTTCTGACACTGGAGCTGATATGTGATGAAAAACTCAAAATGTTAATCATTGCTTCCAAAAAAGGCTTATCTCCCCGTTTCCAGCTGTTTAGTGACATTTGGGATGATGTGTGATGAAAAATTCAAGAATTTAACCATTTCTTCCAAAAAAGGCTTATCTCCCTGTTTCCAGCGCTTTTCTGACACTTGGGCTGACATGTGATGAAAAAGTCAAAATGTTAACCATTGCTTCCAAAAAAGGCTTATCTCCCCGTTTCCAGCTGTTTAGTGACATTTGGGATGATGTGTGATGAAAAATTCAAGAATATAACCATTTCTTCCAAAAAAGGCTTATCTCCCTGTTTCCAGCGCTTTTCTGACACTTGGGCTGACATGTGATGAAAAAGTCAGAAATCTTAATCAATGCTTCCAAAAAAGGCTTATCTCCCCGTTTCCAGCTGTTTAGTGACATTTGGGATGATGTGTGATGAAAAATTCAAGAATATTACCTTTTCTTCCAAAAAAAGGCAGATCTCCCTGTTTCCAGCGCTTTTCTGACACTTGGGCTGACATGTGATGAAAAAGTCAGAAATCTTAATCAATGCTTCCAAAAAAGGCTTATCTCCCCGTTTCCAGCTGTTTAGTGACATTTGGGATGATGTGTGATGAAAAATTCAAGAATTTAACCATTTCTTCCAAAAAAGGCTTATCTCCCTGTTTCCAGCGCTTTTCTGACACTTGGGCTGACATGTGATGAAAAAGTCAGAAATCTTAATCAATGCTTCCAAAAAAGGCTTATCTCCCCGATTCCAGCTGTTTAGTGACATTTGGGATGATGTGTGATGAAAAATTCAAGAATTTAACCATTTCTTCCAAAAAAGGCTTATCTCCCTGTTTCCAGCGCTTTTCTGACACTTGGGCTGACATGTGATGAAAAAGTCAAAATGTTAACCATTGCTTCCAAAAAAGGCTTATCTCCCCGTTTCCAGCTGTTTAGTGACATTTGGGATGATGTGTGATGAAAAATTCAAGAATATAACCTTTTCTTCCAAAAAAAGGCAGATCTCCCTGTTTCCAGCGCTTTTCTGACACTGGAGCTGATATGTGATGAAAAAGTCAAAATGTTAACCATTGCTTCCAAAAAAGGCTTATCTCCCCGTTTCCAGCTGTTTAGTGACATTTGGGATGATGTGTGATGAAAAATTCAAGAATATAACCTTTTCTTCCAAAAAAAGGCAGATCTCCCTGTTTCCAGCGCTTTTCTGACACTTGGGCTGACATGTGATGAAAAAGTCAGAAATCTTAATCAATGCTTCCAAAAAAGGCTTATCTCCCCGTTTCCAGCTGTTTAGTGACATTTGGGATGATGTGTGATGAAAAATTCAAGAATTTAACCTTTTCTTCCAAAAAAAGGCAGATCTCCCTGTTTCCAGCGCTTTTCTGACACTGGAGCTGATATGTGATGAAAAAGTCAAAATGTTAACGATTGCTTCCAAAAAAGGCTTATCTCCCCGTTTCCAGCTGTTTAGTGACATTTGGGATGATGTGTGATGAAAAATTCAAGAATATAACCTTTTCTTCCAAAAAAAGGCAGATCTCCCTGTTTCCAGCGCTTTTCTGACACTTGGGCTGACATGTGATGAAAAAGTCAGAAATCTTAATCAATGCTTCCAAAAAAGGCTTATCTCCCCGTTTCCAGCTGTTTAGTGACATTTGGGATGATGTGTGATGAAAAATTCAAGAATTTAACCATTTCTTCCAAAAAAGGCTTATCTCCCTGTTTCCAGCGCTTTTCTGACACTTGGGCTGACATGTGATGAAAAAGTCAGAAATCTTAATCAATGCTTCCAAAAAAGGCTTATCTCCCCGTTTCCAGCTGTTTAGTGACATTTGGGATGATGTGTGATAAAAAATTCAAGAATATAACCATTTCTTCCAAAAAAAGGCAGATCTCCCTGTTTCCAGCGCTTTTCTGACACTGGAGCTGATATGTGATGAAAAACTCAAAATGTTAACCATTGCTTCCAAAAAAGGCTTATCTCCACGTTTCCAGCTGTTTAGTGACATTTGGGATGATGTGTGATGAAAAATTCAAGAATATAACCATTTCTTCCAAAAAAGGCTTATCTCCCTGTTTCCAGCGCTTTTCTGACACTTGGGCTGACATGTGATGAAAAAGTCAGAAATCTTAATCAATGCTTCCAAAAAAGGCTTATCTCCCCGTTTCCAGCTGTTTAGTGACATTTGGGATGATGTGTGATGAAAAATTCAAGAATTTAACCTTTTCTTCCAAAAAAGGCTTATCTCCCTGTTTCCAGCGCTTTTCTGACACTTGGGCTGACATGTGATGAAAAAGTCAAAATGTTAACCATTGCTTCCAAAAAAGGCTTATCTCCCCGTTTCCAGCTGTTTAGTGACATTTGGGATGATGTGTGATGAAAAATTCAAGAATTTAACCATTTCTTCCAAAAAAGGCTTATCTCCCTGTTTCCAGCGCTTTTCTGACACTTGGGCTGACATGTGATGAAAAAGTCAAAATGTTAACCATTGCTTCCAAAAAAGGCTTATCTCCCCGTTTCCAGCTGTTTAGTGACATTTGGGATGATGTGTGATGAAAAATTCAAGAATATAACCTTTTCTTCCAAAAAAAGGCAGATCTCCCTGTTTCCAGCGCTTTTCTGACACTTGGGCTGATATGTGATGAAAAAGTCAAAATGTTAACCATTGCTTCCAAAAAAGGCTTATCTCCCCGTTTCCAGCTGTTTAGTGACATTTGGGATGATGTGTGATGAAAAATTCAAGAATATAACCTTTTCTTCCAAAAAAAGGCAGATCTCCCTGTTTCCAGTGCTTTTCTGACACTGGAGCTGATATGTGATGAAAAAGTCAAAATGTTAACCATTGCTTCCAAAAAAGGCTTATCTCCCCGTTTCCAGCTGTTTAGTGACATTTGGGATGATGTGTGATGAAAAATTCAAGAATATAACCATTTCTTCCAAAAAAGGCTTATCTCCCTGTTTCCAGCGCTTTTCTGACACTTGGGCTGACATGTGATGAAAAAGTCAGAAATCTTAATCAATGCTTCCAAAAAAGGCTTATCTCCCCGTTTCCAGCTGTTTAGTGACATTTGGGATGATGTGTGATGAAAAATTCAAGAATTTAACCTTTTCTTCCAAAAAAGGCTTATCTCCCTGTTTCCAGCGCTTTTCTGACACTTGGGCTGACATGTGATGAAAAAGTCAAAATGTTAACCATTGCTTCCAAAAAAGGCTTATCTCCCCGTTTCCAGCTGTTTAGTGACATTTGGGATGATGTGTGATGAAAAATTCAAGAATTTAACCATTTCTTCCAAAAAAGGCTTATCTCCCTGTTTCCAGCGCTTTTCTGACACTTGGGCTGACATGTGATGAAAAAGTCAAAATGTTAACCATTGCTTCCAAAAAAGGCTTATCTCCCCGTTTCCAGCTGTTTAGTGACATTTGGGATGATGTGTGATGAAAAATTCAAGAATATAACCTTTTCTTCCAAAAAAAGGCAGATCTCCCTGTTTCCAGCGCTTTTCTGACACTTGGGCTGACATGTGATGAAAAAGTCAGGAATCTTAATCAATGCTTCCAAAAAAGGCTTATCTCCCCGTTTCCAGCTGTTTAGTGACATTTGGAATGATGTGTGATGAAAAATTCAAGAATTTAACCATTTCTTCCAAAAAAGGCTTATCTCCCTGTTTCCAGCGCTTTTCTGACACTTGGGCTGACATGTGATGAAAAAGTCAAAATGTTAACCATTGCTTCCAAAAAAGGCTTATCTCCCCGTTTCCAGCTGTTTAGTGACATTTGGGATGATGTGTGATGAAAAATTCAAGAATATAACCATTTCTTCCAAAAAAGGCTTATCTCCCTGTTTCCAGCGCTTTTCTGACACTTGGGCTGACATGTGATGAAAAAGTCAGAAATCTTAATCAATGCTTCCAAAAAAGGCTTATCTCCCCGTTTCCAGCTGTTTAGTGACATTTGGGATGATGTGTGATGAAAAATTCAAGAATTTAACCTTTTCTTCCAAAAAAAGGCATATCTCCCTGTTTCCAGCGCTTTTCTGACACTGGAGCTGATATGTGATGAAAAAGTCAAAATGTTAACCATTGCTTCCAAAAAAGGCTTATCTCCCCGTTTCCAGCTGTTTAGTGACATTTGGGATGATGTGTGATGAAAAATTCAAGAATATAACCATTTCTTCCAAAAAAGGCTTATCTCCCTGTTTCCAGCGCTTTTCTGACACTTGGGCTGACATGTGATGAAAAAGTCAGAAATCTTAATCAATGCTTCCAAAAAAGGCTTATCTCCCCGTTTCCAGCTGTTTAGTGACATTTGGGATGATGTGTGATAAAAAATTCAAGAATTTAACCATTTCTTCCAAAAAAAAGGCAGATCTCCCTGTTTCCAGCGCTTTTCTGACACTGGAGCTGATATGTGATGAAAAAGTCAAAATGTTAACCATTGCTTCCAAAAAAGGCTTATCTCCCCGTTTCCAGCTGTTTAGTGACATTTGGGATGATGTGTGATGAAAAATTCAAGAATATAACCATTTCTTCCAAAAAAGGCTTATCTCCCTGTTTCCAGCGCTTTTCTGACACTTGGGCTGACATGTGATGAAAAAGTCAGAAATCTTAATCAATGCTTCCAAAAAAGGCTTATCTCCCCGTTTCCAGCTGTTTAGTGACATTTGGGATGATGTGTGATAAAAAATTCAAGAATTTAACCTTTTCTTCCAAAAAAAGGCAGATCTCCCTGTTTCCAGCGCTTTTCTGACACTTGGGCTGACATGTGATGAAAAAGTCAGGAATCTTAATCAATGCTTCCAAAAAAGGCTTATCTCCCCGTTTCCAGCTGTTTAGTGACATTTGGGATGATGTGTGATGAAAAATTCAAGAATTTAACCATTTCTTCCAAAAAAGGCTTATCTCCCTGTTTCCAGCGCTTTTCTGACACTTGGGCTGACATGTGATGAAAAAGTCAAAATGTTAACCATTGCTTCCAAAAAAGGCTTATCTCCCCGTTTCCAGCTGTTTAGTGACATTTGGGATGATGTGTGATGAAAAATTCAAGAATATAACCATTTCTTCCAAAAAAGGCTTATCTCCCTGTTTCCAGCGCTTTTCTGACACTTGGGCTGACATGTGATGAAAAAGTCAGAAATCTAAATCAATGCTTCCAAAAAAGGTTTATCTCCCCGTTTCCAGCTGTTTAGTGACATTTGGGATGATGTGTGATGAAAAATTCAAGAATTTAACCTTTTCTTCCAAAAAAAGGCAGATCTCCCTGTTTCCAGCGCTTTTCTGACACTGGAGCTGATATGTTATGAAAAACTTAAAATGTTAACCATTGCTTCCAAAAAAGGCTTATCTCCACGTTTCCAGCTGTTTAGTGACATTTGGGATGATGTGTGATGAAAAATTCAAGAATTTAACCATTTCTTCCAAAAAAGGCTTATCTCCCTGTTTCCAGCGCTTTTCTGACACTTGGGC
Source organism: Limanda limanda (assembly GCF_963576545.1). Taxonomy (NCBI): domain Eukaryota; kingdom Metazoa; phylum Chordata; class Actinopteri; order Pleuronectiformes; family Pleuronectidae; genus Limanda; species Limanda limanda. The sequence goes on from NW_026870508.1 coordinate 1,137,173, forward strand.
TGACATGTGATGAAAAAGTCAGGAATCTTAATCAATGCTTCCAAAAAAGGCTTATCTCCCCGTTTCCAGCTGTTTAGTGACATTTGGGATGATGTGTGATGAAAAATTCAAGAATTTAACCATTTCTTCCAAAAAAGGCTTATCTCCCTGTTTCCAGCGCTTTTCTGACACTTGGGCTGACATGTGATGAAAAAGTCAAAATGTTAACCATTGCTTCCAAAAAAGGCTTATCTCCCCGTTTCCAGCTGTTTAGTGACATTTGGGATGATGTGTGATGAAAAATTCAAGAATATAACCATTTCTTCCAAAAAAGGCTTATCTCCCTGTTTCCAGCGCTTTTCTGACACTTGGGCTGACATGTGATGAAAAAGTCAGAAATCTAAATCAATGCTTCCAAAAAAGGTTTATCTCCCCGTTTCCAGCTGTTTAGTGACATTTGGGATGATGTGTGATGAAAAATTCAAGAATTTAACCTTTTCTTCCAAAAAAAGGCAGATCTCCCTGTTTCCAGCGCTTTTCTGACACTTGGGCTGACATGTGATGAAAAAGTCAGGAATCTTAATCAATGCTTCCAAAAAAGGCTTATCTCCCCGTTTCCAGCTGTTTAGTGACATTTGGGATGATGTGTGATGAAAAATTCAAGAATTTAACCATTTCTTCCAAAAAAGGCTTATCTCCCTGTTTCCAGCGCTTTTCTGACACTTGGGCTGACATGTGATGAAAAAGTCAGAAATCTAAATCAATGCTTCCAAAAAAGGTTTATCTCCCCGTTTCCAGCTGTTTAGTGACATTTGGGATGATGTGTGATGAAAAATTCAAGAATTTAACCTTTTCTTCCAAAAAAAGGCAGATCTCCCTGTTTCCAGCGCTTTTCTGACACTGGAGCTGATATGTTATGAAAAACTTAAAATGTTAACCATTGCTTCCAAAAAAGGCTTATCTCCACGTTTCCAGCTGTTTAGTGACATTTGGGATGATGTGTGATGAAAAATTCAAGAATTTAACCATTTCTTCCAAAAAAGGCTTATCTCCCTGTTTCCAGCGCTTTTCTGACACTTGGGCTGACATGTGATGAAAAAGTCAGGAATCTTAATCAATGCTTCCAAAAAAGGCTTATCTCCCCGTTTCCAGCTGTTTAGTGACATTTGGGATGATGTGTGATGAAAAATTCAAGAATTTAACCATTTCTTCCAAAAAAAGGCATATCTCCCTGTTTCCAGCGCTTTTCTGACACTGGAGCTGATATGTGATGAAAAAGTCAAAATGTTAACCATTGCTTCCAAAAAAGGCTTATCTCCCCGTTTCCAGCTGTTTAGTGACATTTGGGATGATGTGCGATGAAAAATTCAAGAATATTACCTTTTCTTCCAAAAAAAGGCAGATCTCCCTGTTTCCAGCGCTTTTCTGACACTTGGGCTGACATGTGATGAAAAAGTCAGAAATCTTAATCAATGCTTCCAAAAAAGGCTTATCTCCCCGTTTCCAGCTGTTTAGTGACATTTGGGATGATGTGTGATGAAAAATTCAAGAATTTAACCATTTCTTCCAAAAAAGGCTTATCTCCCTGTTTCCAGCGCTTTTCTGACACTTGGGCTGACATGTGATGAAAAAGTCAGAAATCTTAATCAATGCTTCCAAAAAAGGCTTATCTCCCCGATTCCAGCTGTTTAGTGACATTTGGGATGATGTGTGATGAAAAATTCAAGAATTTAACCATTTCTTCCAAAAAAGGCTTATCTCCCTGTTTCCAGCGCTTTTCTGACACTTGGGCTGACATGTGATGAAAAAGTCAAAATGTTAACCATTGCTTCCAAAAAAGGCTTATCTCCCCGTTTCCAGCTGTTTAGTGACATTTGGGATGATGTGTGATGAAAAATTCAAGAATATAACCTTTTCTTCCAAAAAAAGGCAGATCTCCCTGTTTCCAGCGCTTTTCTGACACTTGGGCTGACATGTGATGAAAAAGTCAGAAATCTTAATCAATGCTTCCAAAAAAGGCTTATCTCCCCGTTTCCAGCTGTTTAGTGACATTTGGGATGATGTGTGATGAAAAATTCAAGAATTTAACCATTTCTTCCAAAAAAGGCTTATCTCCCTGTTTCCAGCGCTTTTCTGACACTTGGGCTGACATGTGATGAAAAAGTCAGAAATCTTAATCAATGCTTCCAAAAAAGGCTTATCTCCCCGTTTCCAGCTGTTTAGTGACATTTGGGATGATGTGTGATGAAAAATTCAAGAATATAACCTTTTCTTCCAAAAAAAGGCAGATCTCCCTGTTTCCAGCGCTTTTCTGACACTTGGGCTGACATGTGATGAAAAAGTCAGAAATCTTAATCAATGCTTCCAAAAAAGGCTTATCTCCCCGTTTCCAGCTGTTTAGTGACATTTGGGATGATGTGTGATGAAAAATTCAAGAATATAACCTTTTCTTCCAAAAAAAGGCAGATCTCCCTGTTTCCAGCGCTTTTCTGACACTTGGGCTGACATGTGATGAAAAAGTCAGAAATCTTAATCAATGCTTCCAAAAAAGGCTTATCTCCCCGTTTCCAGCTGTTTAGTGACATTTGGGATGATGTGTGATGAAAAATTCAAGAATTTAACATTTTCTTCCAAAAAAGGCTTATCTCCCTGTTTCCAGCGCTTTTCTGACACTTGGGCTGACATGTGATGAAAAAGTCAGAAATCTTAATCAATGCTTCCAAAAAAGGCTTATCTCCCCGTTTCCAGCTGTTTAGTGACATTTGGGATGATGTGTGATGAAAAATTCAAGAATTTAACCATTTCTTCCAAAAAAGGCTTATCTCCCTGTTTCCAGCGCTTTTCTGACACTTGGGCTGACATGTGATGAAAAAGTCAGAAATCTTAATCAATGCTTCCAAAAAAGGCTTATCTCCCCGTTTCCAGCTGTTTAGTGACATTTGGGATGATGTGTGATGAAAAATTCAAGAATTTAACCATTTCTTCCAAAAAAGGCTTATCTCCCTGTTTCCAGCGCTTTTCTGACACTTGGGCTGACATGTGATGAAAAAGTCAGAAATCTTAATCAATGCTTCCAAAAAAGGCTTATCTCCCCGTTTCCAGCTGTTTAGTGACATTTGGGATGATGTGTGATGAAAAATTCAAGAATTTAACCTTTTCTTCCAAAAAAAGGCAGATCTCCCTGTTTCCAGCGCTTTTCTGACACTGGAGCTGATATGTGATGAAAAAGTCAAAATCTTAATCAATGCTTCCAAAAAAGGCTTATCTCCCCGTTTCCAGCTGTGTAGTGACATTTGGGATGATGTGTGATGAAAAATTCAAGAATTTAACCATTTCTTCCAAAAAAGGCTTATCTCCCTGTTTCCAGCGCTTTTCTGACACTTGGGCTGACATGTGATGAAAAAGTCAGAAATCTTACTCAATGCTTCCAAAAAAGGCTTATCTCCCCGTTTCCAGCTGTTTAGTGACATTTGGGATGATGTGTGATGAAAAATTCAAGAATTTAACCTTTTCTTCCAAAAAAAGGCAGATCTCCCTGTTTCCAGCGCTTTTCTGACACTGGAGCTGATATGTGATGAAAAAGTCAAAATGTTAACCATTGCTTCCAAAAAAGGCTTATCTCCCCGTTTCCAGCTGTTTAGTGACATTTGGGATGATGTGTGATGAAAAATTCAAGAATTTAACCATTTCTTCCAAAAAAGGCTTATCTCCCTGTTTCCAGCGCTTTTCTGACACTTGGGCTGACATGTGATGAAAAAGTCAGAAATCTTAATCAATGCTTCCAAAAAAGGCTTATCTCCCCGTTTCCAGCTGTTTAGTGACATTTGGGATGATGTGTGATGAAAAATTCAAGAATATAACCTTTTCTTCCAAAAAAAGGCAGATCTCCCTGTTTCCAGCGCTTTTCTGACACTTGGGCTGACATGTGATGAAAAAGTCAGAAATCTTAATCAATGCTTCCAAAAAAGGCTTATCTCCCCGTTTCCAGCTGTTTAGTGACATTTGGGATGATGTGTGATGAAAAATTCAAGAATTTAACCTTTTCTTCCAAAAAAAGGCAGATCTCCCTGTTTCCAGCGCTTTTCTGACACTGGAGCTGATATGTGATGAAAAAGTCAAAATGTTAACGATTGCTTCCAAAAAAGGCTTATCTCCCCGTTTCCAGCTGTTTAGTGACATTTGGGATGATGTGTGATGAAAAATTCAAGAATATAACCTTTTCTTCCAAAAAAAGGCAGATCTCCCTGTTTCCAGCGCTTTTCTGACACTGGAGCTGATATGTGATGAAAAAGTCAAAATGTTAACCATTGCTTCCAAAAAAGGCTTATCTCCCCGTTTCCAGCTGTTTAGTGACATTTGGGATGATGTGTGATGAAAAATTCAAGAATATAACCTTTTCTTCCAAAAAAAGGCAGATCTCCCTGTTTCCAGCGCTTTTCTGACACTTGGGCTGACATGTGATGAAAAAGTCAGAAATCTTAATCAATGCTTCCAAAAAAGGCTTATCTCCCCGTTTCCAGCTGTTTAGTGACATTTGGGATGATGTGTGATGAAAAATTCAAGAATTTAACCTTTTCTTCCAAAAAAAGGCAGATCTCCCTGTTTCCAGCGCTTTTCTGACACTGGAGCTGATATGTGATGAAAAAGTCAAAATGTTAACGATTGCTTCCAAAAAAGGCTTATCTCCCCGTTTCCAGCTGTTTAGTGACATTTGGGATGATGTGTGATGAAAAATTCAAGAATATAACCTTTTCTTCCAAAAAAAGGCAGATCTCCCTGTTTCCAGCGCTTTTCTGACACTTGGGCTGACATGTGATGAAAAAGTCAGAAATCTTAATCAATGCTTCCAAAAAAGGCTTATCTCCCCGTTTCCAGCTGTTTAGTGACATTTGGGATGATGTGTGATGAAAAATTCAAGAATTTAACCATTTCTTCCAAAAAAGGCTTATCTCCCTGTTTCCAGCGCTTTTCTGACACTTGGGCTGACATGTGATGAAAAAGTCAGAAATCTTAATCAATGCTTCCAAAAAAGGCTTATCTCCCCGTTTCCAGCTGTTTAGTGACATTTGGGATGATGTGTGATAAAAAATTCAAGAATTTAACCATTTCTTCCAAAAAAAGGCAGATCTCCCTGTTTCCAGCGCTTTTCTGACACTGGAGCTTATATGTGATGAAAAAGTCAAAATGTTAACCATTGCTTCCAAAAAAGGCTTATCTCCCCGTTTCCAGCTGTTTAGTGACATTTGGGATGATATGTGATGAAAAATTCAAGAATTTAACCATTTCTTCCAAAAAAGGCTTATCTCCCTGTTTCCAGCGCTTTTCTGACACTTGGGCTGACATGTGATGAAAAAGTCAGAAATCTAAATCAATGCTTCCAAAAAAGGTTTATCTCCCCGTTTCCAGCTGTTTAGTGACATTTGGGATGATGTGTGATGAAAAATTCAAGAATTTAACCTTTTCTTCCAAAAAAAGGCAGATCTCCCTGTTTCCAGCGCTTTTCTGACACTGGAGCTGATATGTGATGAAAAACTCAAAATGTTAACCATTGCTTCCAAAAAAGGCTTATCTCCACGTTTCCAGCTGTTTAGTGACATTTGGGATGATGTGTGATGAAAAATTCAAGAATATAACCATTTCTTCCAAAAAAGGCTTATCTCCCTGTTTCCAGCGCTTTTCTGACACTTGGGCTGACATGTGATGAAAAAGTCAGAAATCTTAATCAATGCTTCCAAAAAAGGCTTATCTCCCCGTTTCCAGCTGTTTAGTGACATTTGGGATGATGTGTGATGAAAAATTCAAGAATTTAACCTTTTCTTCCAAAAAAGGCTTATCTCCCTGTTTCCAGCGCTTTTCTGACACTTGGGCTGACATGTGATGAAAAAGTCAAAATGTTAACCATTGCTTCCAAAAAAGGCTTATCTCCCCGTTTCCAGCTGTTTAGTGACATTTGGGATGATGTGTGATGAAAAATTCAAGAATTTAACCATTTCTTCCAAAAAAGGCTTATCTCCCTGTTTCCAGCGCTTTTCTGACACTTGGGCTGACATGTGATGAAAAAGTCAAAATGTTAACCATTGCTTCCAAAAAAGGCTTATCTCCCCGTTTCCAGCTGTTTAGTGACATTTGGGATGATGTGTGATGAAAAATTCAAGAATATAACCTTTTCTTCCAAAAAAAGGCAGATCTCCCTGTTTCCAGCGCTTTTCTGACACTTGGGCTGACATGTGATGAAAAAGTCAGGAATCTTAATCAATGCTTCCAAAAAAGGCTTATCTCCCCGTTTCCAGCTGTTTAGTGACATTTGGGATGATGTGTGATGAAAAATTCAAGAATTTAACCATTTCTTCCAAAAAAGGCTTATCTCCCTGTTTCCAGCGCTTTTCTGACACTTGGGCTGACATGTGATGAAAAAGTCAAAATGTTAACCATTGCTTCCAAAAAAGGCTTATCTCCCCGTTTCCAGCTGTTTAGTGACATTTGGGATGATGTGTGATGAAAAATTCAAGAATATAACCATTTCTTCCAAAAAAGGCTTATCTCCCTGTTTCCAGCGCTTTTCTGACACTTGGGCTGACATGTGATGAAAAAGTCAGAAATCTTAATCAATGCTTCCAAAAAAGGCTTATCTCCCCGTTTCCAGCTGTTTAGTGACATTTGGGATGATGTGTGATGAAAAATTCAAGAATTTAACCTTTTCTTCCAAAAAAAGGCATATCTCCCTGTTTCCAGCGCTTTTCTGACACTGGAGCTGATATGTGATGAAAAAGTCAAAATGTTAACCATTGCTTCCAAAAAAGGCTTATCTCCCCGTTTCCAGCTGTTTAGTGACATTTGGGATGATGTGTGATGAAAAATTCAAGAATATAACCATTTCTTCCAAAAAAGGCTTATCTCCCTGTTTCCAGCGCTTTTCTGACACTTGGGCTGACATGTGATGAAAAAGTCAGAAATCTTAATCAATGCTTCCAAAAAAGGCTTATCTCCCCGTTTCCAGCTGTTTAGTGACATTTGGGATGATGTGTGATGAAAAATTCAAGAATTTAACCTTTTCTTCCAAAAAAGGCTTATCTCCCTGTTTCCAGCGCTTTTCTGACACTTGGGCTGACATGTGATGAAAAAGTCAGAAATCTTAATCAATGCTTCCAAAAAAGGCTTATCTCCCCGTTTCCAGCTGTTTAGTGACATTTGGGATGATGTGTGATAAAAAATTCAAGAATTTAACCATTTCTTCCAAAAAAAAGGCAGATCTCCCTGTTTCCAGCGCTTTTCTGACACTGGAGCTGATATGTGATGAAAAAGTCAAAATGTTAACCATTGCTTCCAAAAAAGGCTTATCTCCCCGTTTCCAGCTGTTTAGTGACATTTGGGATGATGTGTGATGAAAAATTCAAGAATTTAACCATTTCTTCCAAAAAAGGCTTATCTCCCTGTTTCCAGCGCTTTTCTGACACTTGGGCTGACATGTGATGAAAAAGTCAAAATGTTAACCATTGCTTCCAAAAAAGGCTTATCTCCCCGTTTCCAGCTGTTTAGTGACATTTGGGATGATGTGTAATGAAAAATTCAAGAATATAACCTTTTCTTCCAAAAAAAGGCAGATCTCCCTGTTTCCAGCGCTTTTCTGACACTTGGGCTGACATGTGATGAAAAAGTCAGGAATCTTAATCAATGCTTCCAAAAAAGGCTTATCTCCCCGTTTCCAGCTGTTTAGTGACATTTGGGATGATGTGTGATGAAAAATTCAAGAATTTAACCATTTCTTCCAAAAAAGGCTTATCTCCCTGTTTCCAGCGCTTTTCTGACACTTGGGCTGACATGTGATGAAAAAGTCAAAATGTTAACCATTGCTTCCAAAAAAGGCTTATCTCCCCGTTTCCAGCTGTTTAGTGACATTTGGGATGATGTGTGATGAAAAATTCAAGAATATAACCATTTCTTCCAAAAAAGGCTTATCTCCCTGTTTCCAGCGCTTTTCTGACACTTGGGCTGACATGTGATGAAAAAGTCAGAAATCTAAATCAATGCTTCCAAAAAAGGTTTATCTCCTCGTTTCCAGCTGTTTAGTGACATTTGGGATGATGTGTGATGAAAAATTCAAGAATTTAACCTTTTCTTCCAAAAAAAGGCAGATCTCCCTGTTTCCAGCGCTTTTCTGACACTGGAGCTGATATGTGATGAAAAAGTCAAAATGTTAACCATTGCTTCCAAAAAAGGCTTATCTCCCCGTTTCCAGCTGTTTAGGGACATTTGGGATGATGTGTGATGAAAAATTCAAGAATTTAACCATTTCTTCCAAAAAAGGCTTATCTCCCTGTTTCCAGCGCTTTTCTGACACTTGGGCTGACATGTGATGAAAAAGTCAGGAATCTTAATCAATGCTTCCAAAAAAGGCTTATCTCCCCGTTTCCAGCTGTTTAGTGACATTTGGGATGATGTGTTATGAAAAATTCAAGAATTTAACCATTTCTTCCAAAAAAGGCTTATCTCCCTGTTTCCAGCGCTTTTCTGACACTTGGGCTGACATGTGATGAAAAAGTCAGAAATCTTAATCAATGCTTCCAAAAAAGGTTTATCTCCCCGTTTCCAGCTGTTTAGTGACATTTGGGATGATGTGTGATGAAAAATTCAAGAATTTAACCTTTTCTTCCAAAAAAAGGCAGATCTCCCTGTTTCCAGCGCTTTTCTGACACTGGAGCTGATATGTGATGAAAAACTCAAAATGTTAATCATTGCTTCCAAAAAAGGCTTATCTCCCCGTTTCCAGCTGTTTAGTGACATTTGGGATGATGTGTGATGAAAAATTCAAGAATTTAACCATTTCTTCCAAAAAAGGCTTATCTCCCTGTTTCCAGCGCTTTTCTGACACTTGGGCTGACATGTGATGAAAAAGTCAAAATGTTAACCATTGCTTCCAAAAAAGGCTTATCTCCCCGTTTCCAGCTGTTTAGTGACATTTGGGATGATGTGTGATGAAAAATTCAAGAATATAACCATTTCTTCCAAAAAAGGCTTATCTCCCTGTTTCCAGCGCTTTTCTGACACTTGGGCTGACATGTGATGAAAAAGTCAGGAATCTTAATCAATGCTTCCAAAAAAGGCTTATCTCCCCGTTTCCAGCTGTTTAGTGACATTTGGGATGATGTGTGATGAAAAATTCAAGAATTTAACCATTTCTTCCAAAAAAGGCAGATCTCCCTGTTTCCAGCGCTTTTCTGACACTTGGGCTGACATGTGATGAAAAAGTCAAAATGTTAACCATTGCTTCCAAAAAAGGCTTATCTCCCCGTTTCCAGCTGTTTAGTGACATTTGGGATGATGTGTGATGAAAAATTCAAGAATATAACCATTTCTTCCAAAAAAGGCTTATCTCCCTGTTTCCAGCGCTTTTCTGACACTTGGGCTGACATGTGATGAAAAAGTCAGAAATCTTAATCAATGCTTCCAAAAAAGGCTTATCTCCCCGTTTCCAGCTGTTTAGTGACATTTGGGATGATGTGTGATGAAAAATTCAAGAATTTAACCTTTTCTTCCAAAAAAAGGCATATCTCCCTGTTTCCAGCGCTTTTCTGACACTGGAGCTGATATGTGATGAAAAAGTCAGAAATCTTAATCAATGCTTCCAAAAAAGGCTTATCTCCCCGTTTCCAGCTGTTTAGTGACATTTGGGATGATGTGTGATAAAAAATTCAAGAATTTAACCATTTCTTCCAAAAAAAAGGCAGATCTCCCTGTTTCCAGCGCTTTTCTGACACTGGAGCTGATATGTGATGAAAAAGTCAAAATGTTAACCATTGCTTCCAAAAAAGGCTTATCTCCCCGTTTCCAGCTGTTTAGTGACATTTGGGATGATGTGTGATGAAAAATTCAAGAATTTAACCATTTCTTCCAAAAAAGGCTTATCTCCCTGTTTCCAGCGCTTTTCTGACACTTGGGCTGACATGTGATGAAAAAGTCAAAATGTTAACCATTGCTTCCAAAAAAGGCTTATCTCCCCGTTTCCAGCTGTTTAGTGACATTTGGGATGATGTGTAATGAAAAATTCAAGAATATAACCTTTTCTTCCAAAAAAAGGCAGATCTCCCTGTTTCCAGCGCTTTTCTGACACTTGGGCTGACATGTGATGAAAAAGTCAGGAATCTTAATCAATGCTTCCAAAAAAGGCTTATCTCCCCGTTTCCAGCTGTTTAGTGACATTTGGGATGATGTGTGATGAAAAATTCAAGAATTTAACCATTTCTTCCAAAAAAGGCTTATCTCCCTGTTTCCAGCGCTTTTCTGACACTTGGGCTGACATGTGATGAAAAAGTCAAAATGTTAACCATTGCTTCCAAAAAAGGCTTATCTCCCCGTTTCCAGCTGTTTAGTGACATTTGGGATGATGTGTGATGAAAAATTCAAGAATATAACCATTTCTTCCAAAAAAGGCTTATCTCCCTGTTTCCAGCGCTTTTCTGACACTTGGGCTGACATGTGATGAAAAAGTCAGAAATCTAAATCAATGCTTCCAAAAAAGGTTTATCTCCCCGTTTCCAGCTGTTTAGTGACATTTGGGATGATGTGTGATGAAAAATTCAAGAATTTAACCTTTTCTTCCAAAAAAAGGCAGATCTCCCTGTTTCCAGCGCTTTTCTGACACTGGAGCTGATATGTGATGAAAAAGTCAAAATGTTAACCATTGCTTCCAAAAAAGGCTTATCTCCCCGTTTCCAGCTGTTTAGTGACATTTGGGATGATGTGTGATGAAAAATTCAAGAATTTAACCATTTCTTCCAAAAAAGGCTCATCTCCCTGTTTCCAGCGCTTTTCTGACACTTGGGCTGACATGTGATGAAAAAGTCAAAATGTTAACCATTGCTTCCAAAAAAGGCTTATCTCCCCGTTTCCAGCTGTTTAGTGACATTTGGGATGATGTGTAATGAAAAATTCAAGAATATAACCTTTTCTTCCAAAAAAAGGCAGATCTCCCTGTTTCCAGCGCTTTTCTGACACTTGGGCTGACATGTGATGAAAAAGTCAGGAATCTTAATCAATGCTTCCAAAAAAGGCTTATCTCCCCGTTTCCAGCTGTTTAGTGACATTTGGGATGATGTGTGATGAAAAATTCAAGAATTTAACCATTTCTTCCAAAAAAGGCTTATCTCCCTGTTTCCAGCGCTTTTCTGACACTTGGGCTGACATGTGATGAAAAAGTCAAAATGTTAACCATTGCTTCCAAAAAAGGCTTATCTCCCCGTTTCCAGCTGTTTAGTGACATTTGGGATGATGTGTGATGAAAAATTCAAGAATATAACCATTTCTTCCAAAAAAGGCTTATCTCCCTGTTTCCAGCGCTTTTCTGACACTTGGGCTGACATGTGATGAAAAAGTCAGAAATCTAAATCAATGCTTCCAAAAAAGGTTTATCTCCCCGTTTCCAGCTGTTTAGTGACATTTGGGATGATGTGTGATGAAAAATTCAAGAATTTAACCTTTTCTTCCAAAAAAAGGCAGATCTCCCTGTTTCCAGCGCTTTTCTGACACTGGAGCTGATATGTTATGAAACTTAAAATGTTAACCATTGCTTCCAAAAAAGGCTTATCTCCACGTTTCCAGCTGTTTAGTGACATTTGGGATGATGTGTGATGAAAAATTCAAGAATTTAACCATTTCTTCCAAAAAAGGCTTATCTCCCTGTTTCCAGCGCTTTTCTGACACTTGGGCTGACATGTGATGAAAAAGTCAGGAATCTTAATCAATGCTTCCAAAAAAGGCTTATCTCCCCGTTTCCAGCTGTTTAGTGACATTTGGGATGATGTGTTATGAAAAATTCAAGAATTTAACCATTTCTTCCAAAAAAGGCTTATCTCCCTGTTTCCAGCGCTTTTCTGACACTTGGGCTGACATGTGATGAAAAAGTCAAAATGTTAACCATTGCTTCCAAAAAAGGCTTATCTCCCCGTTTCCAGCTGTTTAGTGACATTTGGGATGATGTGTGATGAAAAATTCAAGAATATAACCATTTCTTCCAAAAAAGGCTTATCTCCCTGTTTCCAGCGCTTTTCTGACACTTGGGCTGACATGTGATGAAAAAGTCAGAAATCTAAATCAATGCTTCCAAAAAAGGTTTATCTCCCCGTTTCCAGCTGTTTAGTGACATTTGGGATGATGTGTGATGAAAAATTCAAGAATTTAACCTTTTCTTCCAAAAAAAGGCAGATCTCCCTGTTTCCAGCGCTTTTCTGACACTGGAGCTGATATGTGATGAAAAACTTAAAATGTTAACCATTGCTTCCAAAAAAGGCTTATCTCCACTTTTCCAGCTGTTTAGTGACATTTGGGATGATGTGTGATGAAAAATTCAAGAATTTAACCTTTTCTTCCAAAAAAAGGCAGATCTCCCTGTTTCCAGTGCTTTTCTGACACTGGAGCTGATATGTGATGAAAAAGTCAAAATGTTAACCATTGCTTCCAAAAAAGGCTTATCTCCCTGTTTCCAGCGCTTTTCTGACACTTGGGCTGACATGTGATGAAAAAGTCAAAATGTTAACCATTGCTTCCAAAAAAGGCTTATCTCCCCGTTTCCAGCTGTTTAGTGACATTTGGGATGATGTGTAATGAAAAATTCAAGAATATAACCTTTTCTTCCAAAAAAAGGCAGATCTCCCTGTTTCCAGCGCTTTTCTGACACTTGGGCTGACATGTGATGAAAAAGTCAGGAATCTTAATCAATGCTTCCAAAAAAGGCTTATCTCCCCGTTTCCAGCTGTTTAGTGACATTTGGGATGATGTGTGATGAAAAATTCAAGAATTTAACCATTTCTTCCAAAAAAGGCTTATCTCCCTGTTTCCAGCGCTTTTCTGACACTTGGGCTGACATGTGATGAAAAAGTCAAAATGTTAACCATTGCTTCCAAAAAAGGCTTATCTCCCCGTTTCCAGCTGTTTAGTGACATTTGGGATGATGTGTGATGAAAAATTCAAGAATATAACCATTTCTTCCAAAAAAGGCTTATCTCCCTGTTTCCAGCGCTTTTCTGACACTTGGGCTGACATGTGATGAAAAAGTCAGAAATCTAAATCAATGCTTCCAAAAAAGGTTTATCTCCCCGTTTCCAGCTGTTTAGTGACATTTGGGATGATGTGTGATGAAAAATTCAAGAATTTAACCTTTTCTTCCAAAAAAAGGCAGATCTCCCTGTTTCCAGCGCTTTTCTGACACTGGAGCTGATATGTGATGAAAAAGTCAAAATGTTAACCATTGCTTCCAAAAAAGGCTTATCTCCCCGTTTCCAGCTGTTTAGTGACATTTGGGATGATGTGTGATGAAAAATTCAAGAATTTAACCATTTCTTCCAAAAAAGGCTTATCTCCCTGTTTCCAGCGCTTTTCTGACACTTGGGCTGACATGTGATGAAAAAGTCAAAATGTTAACCATTGCTTCCAAAAAAGGCTTATCTCCCCGTTTCCAGCTGTTTAGTGACATTTGGGATGATGTGTAATGAAAAATTCAAGAATATAACCTTTTCTTCCAAAAAAAGGCAGATCTCCCTGTTTCCAGCGCTTTTCTGACACTTGGGCTGACATGTGATGAAAAAGTCAGGAATCTTAATCAATGCTTCCAAAAAAGGCTTATCTCCCCGTTTCCAGCTGTTTAGTGACATTTGGGATGATGTGTGATGAAAAATTCAAGAATTTAACCATTTCTTCCAAAAAAGGCTTATCTCCCTGTTTCCAGCGCTTTTCTGACACTTGGGCTGACATGTGATGAAAAAGTCAAAATGTTAACCATTGCTTCCAAAAAAGGCTTATCTCCCCGTTTCCAGCTGTTTAGTGACATTTGGGATGATGTGTGATGAAAAATTCAAGAATATAACCATTTCTTCCAAAAAAGGCTTATCTCCCTGTTTCCAGCGCTTTTCTGACACTTGGGCTGACATGTGATGAAAAAGTCAGAAATCTAAATCAATGCTTCCAAAAAAGGTTTATCTCCCCGTTTCCAGCTGTTTAGTGACATTTGGGATGATGTGTGATGAAAAATTCAAGAATTTAACCTTTTCTTCCAAAAAAAGGCAGATCTCCCTGTTTCCAGCGCTTTTCTGACACTGGAGCTGATATGTTATGAAAAACTTAAAATGTTAACCATTGCTTCCAAAAAAGGCTTATCTCCACGTTTCCAGCTGTTTAGTGACATTTGGGATGATGTGTGATGAAAAATTCAAGAATTTAACCATTTCTTCCAAAAAAGGCTTATCTCCCTGTTTCCAGCGCTTTTCTGACACTTGGGCTGACATGTGATGAAAAAGTCAGGAATCTTTATCAATGCTTCCAAAAAAGGCTTATCTCCCCGTTTCCAGCTGTTTAGTGACATTTGGGATGATGTGTGATGAAAAATTCAAGAATATAACCATTTCTTCCAAAAAAGGCTTATCTCCCTGTTTCCAGCGCTTTTCTGACACTTGGGCTGACATGTGATGAAAAAGTCAGAAATCTAAATCAATGCTTCCAAAAAAGGTTTATCTCCCCTTTTCCAGCTGTTTAGTGACATTTGGGATGATGTGTGATGAAAAATTCAAGAATTTAACCTTTTCTTCCAAAAAAAGGCAGATCTCCCTGTTTCCAGCGCTTTTCTGACACTGGAGCTGATATGTGATGAAAAACTTAAAATGTTAACCATTGCTTCCAAAAAAGGCATATCTCCACGTTTCCAGCTGTTTAGTGACATTTGGGATGATGTGTGATGAAAAATTCAAGAATTTAACCTTTTCTTCCAAAAAAAGGCAGATCTCCCTGTTTCCAGTGCTTTTCTGACACTGGAGCTGATATGTGATGAAAAAGTCAAAATGTTAACCATTGCTTCCAAAAAAGGCTTATCTCCCCGTTTCCAGCTGTTTAGTGACATTTGGGATGATGTGTGATGAAAAATTCAAGAATATAACCATTTCTTCCAAAAAAGGCTTATCTCCCTGTTTCCAGCGCTTTTCTGACACTTGGGCTGACATGTGATGAAAAAGTCAGAAATCTTAATCAATGCTTCCAAAAAAGGCTTATCTCCCCGTTTCCAGCTGTTTAGTGACATTTGGGATGATGTGTGATGAAAAATTCAAGAATTTAACCTTTTCTTCCAAAAAAGGCTTATCTCCCTGTTTCCAGCGCTTTTCTGACACTTGGGCTGACATGTGATGAAAAAGTCAGAAATCTTAATCAATGCTTCCAAAAAAGGCTTATCTCCCCGTTTCCAGCTGTTTAGTGACATTTGGGATGATGTGTGATAAAAAATTCAAGAATTTAACCATTTCTTCCAAAAAAAAGGCAGATCTCCCTGTTTCCAGCGCTTTTCTGACACTGGAGCTGATATGTGATGAAAAAGTCAAAATGTTAACCATTGCTTCCAAAAAAGGCTTATCTCCCCGTTTCCAGCTGTTTAGTGACATTTGGGATGATGTGTGATGAAAAATTCAAGAATTTAACCATTTCTTCCAAAAAAGGCTTATCTCCCTGTTTCCAGCGCTTTTCTGACACTTGGGCTGACATGTGATGAAAAAGTCAAAATGTTAACCATTGCTTCCAAAAAAGGCTTATCTCCCCGTTTCCAGCTGTTTAGTGACATTTGGGATGATGTGTGATGAAAAATTCAAGAATATAACCTTTTCTTCCAAAAAAAGGCAGATCTCCCTGTTTCCAGCGCTTTTCTGACACTTGGGCTGACATGTGATGAAAAAGTCAGGAATCTTAATCAATGCTTCCAAAAAAGGCTTATCTCCCCGTTTCCAGCTGTTTAGTGACATTTGGGATGATGTGTGATGAAAAATTCAAGAATTTAACCATTTCTTCCAAAAAAGGCTTATCTCCCTGTTTCCAGCGCTTTTCTGACACTTGGGCTGACATGTGATGAAAAAGTCAAAATGTTAACCATTGCTTCCAAAAAAGGCTTATCTCCCCGTTTCCAGCTGTTTAGTGACATTTGGGATGATGTGTGATGAAAGATTCAAGAATATAACCATTTCTTCCAAAAAAGGCTTATCTCCCTGTTTCCAGCGCTTTTCTGACACTTGGGCTGACATGTGATGAAAAAGTCAGAAATCTTAATCAATGCTTCCAAAAAAGGCTTATCTCCCCGTTTCCAGCTGTTTAGTGACATTTGGGATGATGTGTGATGAAAAATTCAAGAATTTAACCTTTTCTTCCAAAAAAAGGCATATCTCCCTGTTTCCAGCGCTTTTCTGACACTGGAGCTGATATGTGATGAAAAAGTCAAAATGTTAACCATTGCTTCCAAAAAAGGCTTATCTCCCCGTTTCCAGCTGTTTAGTGACATTTGGGATGATGTGCGATGAAAAATTCAAGAATATTACCTTTTCTTCCAAAAAAAGGCAGATCTCCCTGTTTCCAGCGCTTTTCTGACACTTGGGCTGACATGTGATGAAAAAGTCAGAAATCTTAATCAATGCTTCCAAAAAAGGCTTATCTCCCCGTTTCCAGCTGTTTAGTGACATTTGGGATGATGTGTGATGAAAAATTCAAGAATTTAACCATTTCTTCCAAAAAAGGCTTATCTCCCTGTTTCCAGCGCTTTTCTGACACTTGGGCTGACATGTGATGAAAAAGTCAGAAATCTTAATCAATGCTTCCAAAAAAGGCTTATCTCCCCGATTCCAGCTGTTTAGTGACATTTGGGATGATGTGTGATGAAAAATTCAAGAATTTAACCATTTCTTCCAAAAAAGGCTTATCTCCCTGTTTCCAGCGCTTTTCTGACACTTGGGCTGACATGTGATGAAAAAGTCAGAAATCTTAATCAATGCTTCCAAAAAAGGCTTATCTCCCCGTTTCCAGCTGTTTAGTGACATTTGGGATGATGTGTGATGAAAAATTCAAGAATTTAACCATTTCTTCCAAAAAAGGCTTATCTCCCTGTTTCCAGCGCTTTTCTGACACTTGGGCTGACATGTGATGAAAAAGTCAGAAATCTTAATCAATGCTTCCAAAAAAGGCTTATCTCCCCGTTTCCAGCTGTTTAGTGACATTTGGGATGATGTGTGATAAAAAATTCAAGAATTTAACCATTTCTTCCAAAAAAAGGCAGATCTCCCTGTTTCCAGCGCTTTTCTGACACTGGAGCTTATATGTGATGAAAAAGTCAAAATGTTAACCATTGCTTCCAAAAAAGGCTTATCTCCCCGTTTCCAGCTGTTTAGTGACATTTGGGATGATATGTGATGAAAAATTCAAGAATTTAACCATTTCTTCCAAAAAAGGCTTATCTCCCTGTTTCCAGCGCTTTTCTGACACTTGGGCTGACATGTGATGAAAAAGTCAGAAATCTAAATCAATGCTTCCAAAAAAGGTTTATCTCCCCGTTTCCAGCTGTTTAGTGACATTTGGGATGATGTGTGATGAAAAATTCAAGAATTTAACCTTTTCTTCCAAAAAAAGGCAGATCTCCCTGTTTCCAGCGCTTTTCTGACACTGGAGCTGATATGTGATGAAAAACTCAAAATTTTAACCATTGCTTCCAAAAAAGGCTTATCTCCACGTTTCCAGCTGTTTAGTGACATTTGGGATGATGTGTGATAAAAAATTCAAGAATTTAACCATTTCTTCCAAAAAAAAGGCAGATCTCCCTGTTTCCAGCGCTTTTCTGACACTGGAGCTGATATGTGATGAAAAAGTCAAAATGTTAACCATTGCTTCCAAAAAAGGCTTATCTCCCCGTTTCCAGCTGTTTAGTGACATTTGGGATGATGTGTGATGAAAAATTCAAGAATTTAACCATTTCTTCCAAAAAAGGCTTATCTCCCTGTTTCCAGCGCTTTTCTGACACTTGGGCTGACATTTGATGAAAAAGTCAAAATGTTAACCATTGCTTCCAAAAAAGGCTTATCTCCCCGTTTCCAGCTGTTTAGTGACATTTGGGATGATGTGTGATGAAAAATTCAAGAATATAACCTTTTCTTCCAAAAAAAGGCAGATCTCCCTGTTTCCAGCGCTTTTCTGACACTTGGGCTGACATGTGATGAAAAAGTCAGGAATCTTAATCAATGCTTCCAAAAAAGGCTTATCTCCCCGTTTCCAGCTGTTTAGTGACATTTGGGATGATGTGTGATGAAAAATTCAAGAATTTAACCATTTCTTCCAAAAAAGGCTTATCTCCCTGTTTCCAGCGCTTTTCTGACACTTGGGCTGACATGTGATGAAAAAGTCAAAATGTTAACCATTGCTTCCAAAAAAGGCTTATCTCCCCGTTTCCAGCTGTTTAGTGACATTTGGGATGATGTGTGATGAAAAATTCAAGAATATAACCATTTCTTCCAAAAAAGGCTTATCTCCCTGTTTCCAGCGCTTTTCTGACACTTGGGCTGACATGTGATGAAAAAGTCAGAAATCTTAATCAATGCTTCCAAAAAAGGCTTATCTCCCCGTTTCCAGCTGTTTAGTGACATTTGGGATGATGTGTGATGAAAAATTCAAGAATATTACCTTTTCTTCCAAAAAAAGGCAGATCTCCCTGTTTCCAGCGCTTTTCTGACACTTGGGCTGACATGTGATGAAAAAGTCAGAAATCTAAATCAATGCTTCCAAAAAAGGCTTATCTCCCCGTTTCCAGCTGTTTAGTGACATTTGGGATGATGTGTGATGAAAAATTCAAGAATTTAACCATTTCTTCCAAAAAAGGCTTATCTCCCTGTTTCCAGCGCTTTTCTGACACTTGGGCTGACATGTGATGAAAAAGTCAGAAATCTTAATCAATGCTTCCAAAAAAGGCTTATCTCCCCGATTCCAGCTGTTTAGTGACATTTGGGATGATGTGTGATGAAAAATTCAAGAATTTAACCATTTCTTCCAAAAAAGGCTTATCTCCCTGTTTCCAGCGCTTTTCTGACACTTGGGCTGACATGTGATGAAAAAGTCAAAATGTTAACCATTGCTTCCAAAAAAGGCTTATCTCCCCGTTTCCAGCTGTTTAGTGACATTTGGGATGATGTGTGATGAAAAATTCAAGAATATAACCTTTTCTTCCAAAAAAAGGCAGATCTCCCTGTTTCCAGCGCTTTTCTGACACTGGAGCTGATATGTGATGAAAAAGTCAAAATGTTAACCATTGCTTCCAAAAAAGGCTTATCTCCCCGTTTCCAGCTGTTTAGTGACATTTGGGATGATGTGTGATGAAAAATTCAAGAATATAACCTTTTCTTCCAAAAAAAGGCAGATCTCCCTGTTTCCAGCGCTTTTCTGACACTTGGGCTGACATGTGATGAAAAAGTCAGAAATCTTAATCAATGCTTCCAAAAAAGGCTTATCTCCCCGTTTCCAGCTGTTTAGTGACATTTGGGATGATGTGTGATGAAAAATTCAAGAATTTAACCTTTTCTTCCAAAAAAAGGCAGATCTCCCTGTTTCCAGCGCTTTTCTGACACTGGAGCTGATATGTGATGAAAAAGTCAAAATGTTAACGATTGCTTCCAAAAAAGGCTTATCTCCCCGTTTCCAGCTGTTTAGTGACATTTGGGATGATGTGTGATGAAAAATTCAAGAATATAACCTTTTCTTCCAAAAAAAGGCAGATCTCCCTGTTTCCAGCGCTTTTCTGACACTTGGGCTGACATGTGATGAAAAAGTCAGAAATCTTAATCAATGCTTCCAAAAAAGGCTTATCTCCCCGTTTCCAGCTGTTTAGTGACATTTGGGATGATGTGTGATGAAAAATTCAAGAATTTAACCATTTCTTCCAAAAAAGGCTTATCTCCCTGTTTCCAGCGCTTTTCTGACACTTGGGCTGACATGTGATGAAAAAGTCAGAAATCTTAATCAATGCTTCCAAAAAAGGCTTATCTCCCCGTTTCCAGCTGTTTTGTGACATTTGGGATGATGTGTGATAAAAAATTCAAGAATATAACCATTTCTTCCAAAAAAAGGCAGATCTCCCTGTTTCCAGCGCTTTTCTGACACTGGAGCTTATATGTGATGAAAAAGTCAAAATGTTAACCATTGCTTCCAAAAAAGGCTTATCTCCCCGTTTCCAGCTGTTTAGTGACATTTGGGATGATATGTGATGAAAAATTCAAGAATTTAACCATTTCTTCCAAAAAAGGCTTATCTCCCTGTTTCCAGCGCTTTTCTGACACTTGGGCTGACATGTGATGAAAAAGTCAGAAATCTAAATCAATGCTTCCAAAAAAGGTTTATCTCCCCGTTTCCAGCTGTTTAGTGACATTTGGGATGATGTGTGATGAAAAATTCAAGAATTTAACCTTTTCTTCCAAAAAAAGGCAGATCTCCCTGTTTCCAGCGCTTTTCTGACACTGGAGCTGATATGTGATGAAAAACTCAAAATGTTAACCATTGCTTCCAAAAAAGGCTTATCTCCACGTTTCCAGCTGTTTAGTGACATTTGGGATGATGTGTGATGAAAAATTCAAGAATATAACCATTTCTTCCAAAAAAGGCTTATCTCCCTGTTTCCAGCGCTTTTCTGACACTTGGGCTGACATGTGATGAAAAAGTCAGAAATCTTAATCAATGCTTCCAAAAAGGCTTATCTCCCCGTTTCCAGCTGTTTAGTGACATTTGGGATGATGTGTGATGAAAAATTCAAGAATTTAACCTTTTCTTCCAAAAAAGGCTTATCTCCCTGTTTCCAGCGCTTTTCTGACACTTGGGCTGACATGTGATGAAAAAGTCAAAATGTTAACCATTGCTTCCAAAAAAGGCTTATCTCCCCGTTTCCAGCTGTTTAGTGACATTTGGGATGATGTGTGATGAAAAATTCAAGAATTTAACCATTTCTTCCAAAAAAGGCTTATCTCCCTGTTTCCAGCGCTTTTCTGACACTTGGGCTGACATGTGATGAAAAAGTCAAAATGTTAACCATTGCTTCCAAAAAAGGCTTATCTCCCCGTTTCCAGCTGTTTAGTGACATTTGGGATGATGTGTGATGAAAAATTCAAGAATATAACCTTTTCTTCCAAAAAAAGGCAGATCTCCCTGTTTCCAGCGCTTTTCTGACACTTGGGCTGACATGTGATGAAAAAGTCAGGAATCTTAATCAATGCTTCCAAAAAAGGCTTATCTCCCCGTTTCCAGCTGTTTAGTGACTTTTGGGATGATGTGTGATGAAAAATTCAAGAATTTAACCATTTCTTCCAAAAAAGGCTTATCTCCCTGTTTCCAGCGCTTTTCTGACACTTGGGCTGACATGTGATGAAAAAGTCAAAATGTTAACCATTGCTTCCAAAAAAGGCTTATCTCCCCGTTTCCAGCTGTTTAGTGACATTTGGGATGATGTGTGATGAAAAATTCAAGAATATAACCATTTCTTCCAAAAAAGGCTTATCTCCCTGTTTCCAGCGCTTTTCTGACACTTGGGCTGACATGTGATGAAAAAGTCAGAAATCTTAATCAATGCTTCCAAAAAAGGCTTATCTCCCCGTTTCCAGCTGTTTATTGACATTTGGGATGATGTGTGATGAAAAATTCAAGAATTTAACCTTTTCTTCCAAAAAAAGGCATATCTCCCTGTTTCCAGCGCTTTTCTGACACTGGAGCTGATATGTGATGAAAAAGTCAAAATGTTAACCATTGCTTCCAAAAAAGGCTTATCTCCCCGTTTCCAGCTGTTTAGTGACATTTGGGATGATGTGTGATGAAAAATTCAAGAATATAACCATTTCTTCCAAAAAGGCTTATCTCCCTGTTTCCAGCGCTTTTCTGACACTTGGGCTGACATGTGATGAAAAAGTCAGAAATCTTAATCAATGCTTCCAAAAAAGGCTTATCTCCCCGTTTCCAGCTGTTTAGTGACATTTGGGATGATGTGTGATGAAAAATTCAAGAATTTAACCTTTTCTTCCAAAAAAGGCTTATCTCCCTGTTTCCAGCGCTTTTCTGACACTTGGGCTGACATGTGATGAAAAAGTCAGAAATCTTAATCAATGCTTCCAAAAAAGGCTTATCTCCCCGTTTCCAGCTGTTTAGTGACATTTGGGATGATGTGTGATAAAAATTTCAAGAATTTAACCATTTCTTCCAAAAAAAAGGCAGATCTCCCTGTTTCCAGCGCTTTTCTGACACTGGAGCTGATATGTGATGAAAAAGTCAAAATGTTAACCATTGCTTCCAAAAAAGGCTTATCTCCCCGTTTCCAGCTGTTTAGTGACATTTGGGATGATGTGTGATGAAAAATTCAAGAATTTAACCATTTCTTCCAAAAAAGGCTTATCTCCCTGTTTCCAGCGCTTTTCTGACACTTGGGCTGACATGTGATGAAAAAGTCAAAATGTTAACCATTGCTTCCAAAAAAGGCTTATCTCCCCGTTTCCAGCTGTTTAGTGACATTTGGGATGATGTGTAATGAAAAATTCAAGAATATAACCTTTTCTTCCAAAAAAGGCAGATCTCCCTGTTTCCAGCGCTTTTCTGACACTTGGGCTGA